>NC_063354.1:40131268-40224736 GCF_021869965.1 Rhincodon typus | reverse complement strand
CACACACACACACACACACACACACACAGACCCACACACACACACACTCACACAGACACACACACACTCACACACACAGACACACACACACACACGCACACGCACACACACGTACACATGCACACGCATGTACACACACACACACACACACACACATACACTTGCACATGCACACACATACAAATTATCTACAGACGTTAGCATTGGATACATATCAGCCTTACCACATCCCCTTGATACATTTCGTACACACTTGCAATGCTGCACATTGGACTGCACCAGCACCTTTCATTACACAGCCTCTGCCAGGGCACTCTGTATGCAGGGCTGGGCATCCATTTCATAGATTGAAGAGGACTACATCTCAGGGATCCTCACTTGATCGTTTAGTGCTCACTCTCTTTGTGCCTATTTGAATTTTGTCAGAAGTCACACAGCACCAGGTTATAGTCCAACAGGTTTATATTAAATTGCAAGCTTTTGGATCATAGCCCCATGGTCTGACGGAGGAGCAGTGCTCTGAAAGATTGTGATTTCAAATAAACCTGTTGGACTATAACCTATTGTCATGTAACTTCTGATTTTGTCCACCCCAATCTAACACCGGCACATCTACATCCTGTTTGAATAATCTCAGCATTGCCTACCTTGCCTATTTGCAGTTTGGTGACCCGCCAGCTAGAGTGTAAAGACGCACAGTACTTCTGTCTTGAATTACCTTGAAGCACAGCACAATGCCAGGCAGCTTGGCATGGCTGTCAGTGGACATCAACCAAGGGGTTGGACGTATTGCTGTATGGCACCGTGCTGTGTCAATCTCACACTTATACCAAGTGCCAGTGGCGTCTATGGCCATCACACTGCAACTGCTTTAGCGAATTGGTCATATTGGTGAATTGAGGATGGCAAGGGCACAAATTGTACTCTGGGTGGGGTCTTCAATGTCCACCACTAAAAGTGGCTCAGCAGCAGTACTACTGATCGAGCCAGTCAGGTCCTAAAGGTCATAGCTGCTTGACTGGGTCTGCGGCAGGTGGTGAGGGAACCAACAAGAGGGAAAAACATACTTGGCCTCATCCTTACCAATCTTCCAGCTGCAGATACATCTGTCCATGACAGTATCAGTAAGAGTGACCATCGCAAAGCCTTTGTGGAGACAAAGTCCCGCTTTCACATTGAGAATAACCTCCATCATGTTGTGTGGCACTATCATTGTGCTGAATAGGACAGACTTCGAACAGATGTAGCAAATCAAGACCGAGCATCCATGAGGTGCTGTGGGACATCAATAGCGTCAGAATTGTACTCCAGCACAATCTGTAACCCCATGGCCCAGCATATCCCCCACTCGACCATTATCATTAAGCCGGGGATCAACCCTGGTTCAATGGAGAGTGCAGGAGGGCATGCCAGGAGCAGCACCAGGCATACCTGAAGATGAGGTATCAACCTGGTGAAGCCACCAAAGAGGACTACTTGCATGCCAAACAGTGAAAGCAGCAAGTGATAGACAGAGTTATGCAATCCCACCAACAACGGACCAGATCTAAGCTCTGCAGTCCTACCACATCCAGTCATGAATAGTGGTGGACAATTAAACAACTCACTGGAGGAGGATGCTCCACAAATATCCCCATCCTCAATGATGGAAGAGCCCGGCACATCAGTGCAAAAGATAAGGTTGAAGCATTCACAGCAATCTTTAACCAGACGTGCCGAGTGGATGACCCATCTTGGCTTCCTCAGTTGTTCCCAGCATTACAGATACCAGTCTTCAGCCAATTCAAGTCACTCCAGTTGGAGAACTGGATACTGCAAAGGCTATGGGCCCCGACAACATTCCAGCAATAGTGCTGAAGACATGTGCTCCAGAACTTGCCGCTCCCCCAGCCAAGCTGTTCCAGTACAGTTACGACACTGGTATCTACCTGAGAATGTGGAAAATTGCTCAAGTATGTCCTGTACATAAAAAGCAGGACAAACCCAACCTGGCCAATTATCACCCCATCAGTCTACTCTTGATCATCAGTAAAGTGATGAAAGGTGTCAGTAACAGCGCTATCAAGCAGCACCTGCTCAGCAATAACCTGCTCAGTGACGCCCAGTTTGGGTTCTGTCAGGGCCACTCTGCTCCTGACCTCATTACAGCCTTGGTTCAAACACGGACAAAAGAGCTGAATTCCAGAAGTGAGGTGAGAGTGACAGCCCTTGATATCAAGGCTGCATTCGACCGAGTGTGGCATCAAGATCCCGAACAAAACTGGAATCAATGGGTATCGGGGGCAAACGCTCCGGTGGTTGGAATCATACCTGACACATAGGAAGATGGTTGTGGTTGTGGGAGGTCAATCATCTCAGCTCCAGGACATCTCTGCAGGAGTTCCTCAGGGTAGTGTCCTAGGACCAACCATCTTCAGCTGCTTCATCAATGACCTTCCCTCCATCATAAGGTCTGAAATGGGGATGTTTGCCGATGATTGCACAATGTTCAGCACCATTCGTGACTCCTCAGATACTGAAGCACTCCATATTCAAATGCAACAAGATCTGGACAATATCCAGGCTTGGGCTGACAAGTGGCAAGTGACATTCATGCCACACAAATGCCAGGCTATGACCATTACCAATAAGAGACAATCTAACCACCACCTGTCGGCATTCGACAGTCTTACCATCACTGAGTCCCCACTATCAACATCCTAAAGATTGTCATTGACCAGAAACTCAACTGAACTCACTGCATTAACACAGTGGCTACAAGAACAGGTCAGAAGCTAGGAATACTGTAGTGAGTTAGTTACCTCCTGACTCCTCAAACCCTGTCCACCATCTACAAGGCACAAGTCAGGAGTGGGATAGAATACTCCCCACTTGCCTGGATGAGTGCAGCCCCAAAACACTCAAGAAGCTTGACACCATCCAGGACAAAGCAGCCCGCTTGATTGACACTACATCCACAAGCATCCACTCCCTCCACCACCGACGCTCAGTAGCAGCAATGTGTACTATCTACAAGATGCACTGCAGAAATTCACCAAAGATCTTCAGACAGCACGTTCCAAACTCAACACACTTCCATCTAGAAGGGCAAGGGCTGCAGATATATGGGAACACCACCGCCTTCATGTTCCCCTCCAAGCCACTCACCATCCTGACTTGGAAATATATTGCTGTTCCTTCACTGTTGCTGGGTCAAAATCCTGGAATTCCCTCCCTAACAGCATTGTGGGTCAACCCACAGCAGGAGGAATGCAGCAGTTCAAGAAGGCAGCTTACCACCACCTTCTCAAGGGCAACTAGGGATGAATAATAAAATGTTGGCCAGTCAGCAATGCCCACATTCCACAAATGAAAAAAAGAAAAAAAATTCTCAAAGTCTAAGGGGAGTAATTCTCAGTCAAGGGAAACACTATTCAGTCAGGGGTTCCTGGTATCATAAGTCAAGGGCAGTCTAGGGGCTTGGGGTGCAGTCAGGGTCTGGAGGTCTACACCTCTAGAGTCCAGAGAGTGGGCCACAGTCAACCCTGCAGGCCCAGTGCAACCAGTCTTGGGAGTGGTGGGGAATCAATTGGTGCTGTCCATCCAAGTCAATCAAGGAGAAAGACATTGGTCAGACAACCACACAGTGCAGGGTGAGCACTATACACCATATGTGAACATTTAACATTGACCTACTATTCTGAGCCCAAATCCATATCCTATACACAATTTTGGTCAACTCACGCAGTGTCAGGAATCAGTCCCAGTAATGACTGCAATTCACCAAAGATTTGCCTCAAATCACAAAGAAGCAATCACCTCCCAAAGTTCCCATAATCTGGGGCAGGAGCAGCTCATTTCACACCTTGGACCATAAAACCTTGTGTAGCCTTAAGGATGGCTAGTGGGCCCAGAACATGTTGAGAATGTCCTTCCCAGAGGCTGGTGTTCCCTCCTCAGCTCCCCACCGACCCCTCACACTGGGCTGGGGGTAGCAGATAGGAAGGAGATAGAAGGCCCAGCCACTATTGGACTGTCCTGAGAGAAGGCTTCTGGGGTCCCTGAATGTGGCTGCTCCTCCTTCCGGGTATCTGTTAGCATCATCCTGCCTCATTGTGAGAAAGGGGCACCTGGGGTGAGGTTAAAGTTCCTTGTCACCTCCCCCCTCAACCCGATGCCTTGCTGTTGGTGCTGAGCGCTGATGGCTAGAGCAATGGAGTGTAGATCTGTGTGTATAACCAGCAAATAGTGAGAGTGCTGGACCTGGATCCCCATGGCAGCCACCAACCTGCCCATGGAGGCAGTCAGAGACTCACATGTCACAGGCAGCATGGTGCTGAGAGTGTGGATGCAGTCCTGTAACCTCTCAGTCAGTTTTCCCAGGGTCTCTGACAAACCTGCCTACAGCTCTCATGTCTGTTTGTGCTTTTGAATGAAGTTGTGAATTGCTGACACCATGGGATCCACCCCTAGCTGGGACTGGCTAGGTGCCTGGTCTCCAGCAGTCCTTTCGGTGTCTAATAACTCCCCATTGAAAATAACCATGTTGTGAAAAATTTCCTCACGGGGAGGGTGACAAGTGTTTCGAACTCTCTTCCGGCAAAGATGGTGGAAGCAGACGGGATATTTTTTAAGCAGATTCACATTGAGCAAGGGGCCGAAACCTTATCAGAAGTACACAAGAATGTAGATTTGAAGTTACAATCAGATAAATCATGATCGTATTAAGTATTGGAGCTGGCTCAAAGGACTAATGATCTATTCCTGCTCCTTGTTTGTCATGGAGACATTCTGATCATTGCATTGCTTTATTACCAACATGCCTGTCAAATATTTTCCCAATTTGTTTTATGTTCCTTGAGAATTTGAACCATAGTTCTTTCTTGCCATCCTAATTGGTTTATGACTTCTCTCCTAATCTCCTTGTATTCTGTTTTATCATGCATTCTTAATCCTTAATCATCCCCTTATGTCTTTATTCATCCATGCAGGCTCACATGGCTTTAGCTTGCTCTTTTCTTCTAGTGGAAAATATTTTAATTTCACTTCGAATATTATTTTGAATGTTTCTCAATTTTGTTGTTCATCATTATTTGTTCAATATTGTTACAAATTTTATTTTCCCAAAATCTATCCTCAGTCCCTCAGACCAGCTTTTCTCCAAACTATTATCATAGAGAAATATGGCATAGAAACAGACCCTATGGTCCAACCAATCCACACCGACCATAATCCCAAACTATAATCGTCCTACCTGCCTGCACTTGGCCCGTATCCCTCTAAACCTTTCTTATTCATGTACTTATCCAAATGTCCTTTAAACGTTGTAACTGCACCCGCATCCACCAATTCCTCTGCAAGTTCATCCCACACATGCACCATTTTCTGTGTAAAAGAAATTGTTTCTCATGTCTTTTTAAAATCTTTCTCCTTTCATCTTAAAAATATGTCCCCTAGCCTTGGAATTCCTCACCCGAGGGAAAAGACACCTGCCATTCACCTTATCGATACCCCTCATGGTTTTACAAACCTCTGTAAGGTCACCTTTCAACCTCCCATGCTGCGGTGTAAAAAGTCCTAAATTATCCAGCCTTTCTTTATATCTCAAACCCTCCATCCCGGCAACATCCTGGTAAATCATTCCTGAACCTTCTCCAGTTTAATAATATCCTTCCTATAGGAGGGTGACAGAACTGTACACAGTACTCCAGAAGAGGCCTCACCAATGCCCTGTACAACCTCAACATGACATTCCAACTCCTATACTCAATGGTCTCATCCAAAACTTGACACCTTCTACAGAGCGACTCCCCCTTGATATGGCACAAGGGTGATCAGCCCTAATTTTGTCCATCACTCTCTTGAATGGAAGTTGAATTTACTATCTTCTGACTCAGAGGTGAGAGTGCCTCAGCTGATGAATAACAACAGTGAGGAGAAAATAGCTCCATCAATGTAAAAAAAATTCTGGGCCGGAGGAGAGATTCCTTATCTTCATAATATGAGGCACAGCATAGGAAAAGATACAAGGACAAAGATGTTATTAAGTAAATCTATCAATTGCAATGCAGGAGGTTAAAGAGCTAACACATGAAACATTTTGATGAATGGTGCTCTGCAGATGTGCTTGAAAACAATAAACAGCTGGATCTACGCAGATCTGCTGTTGTGCTGGGGGATACTATCTGGTAACAGCAGGTGCTTGAGCTACACCAGAAGCTAGTAGAGTTAGCTTTATTTATTTAGCTAATCGTTATCCTCTTTAGTGATGGTTAACTGGCAGCTACCTGAGGGAGCACTGCAACACTCAGAAACAATAGTCAGTACACTAAGAATAGAGTAATATTTTATTGCAGTTTGGCTGGAAGTCTTATACAATCCCACTGTACAAATAGGAAAAAGCTGTGACTCAAAGGAAAAGTTTTCTTCGCATTGTTGATAAACTTTGGAAGATTTCCAATGCTGCAGTTTCTAGCACAGAGCTAGAAGAGTTTTCAGAGAAGGTCCTTTGAGCTTGGAATTACCATGAAAGGTGTTGCCAACACAGGAACTGGTTTCATCAATTGGTGATTAGAAAGTGTATGCGTGTGTGTGTGTGTGTGTGTCTGTGTGCGCGTCTATGCCTGTGTGTTTGTGTGCATGTGTGTGTGCGTGTGTGCTTGTGTGTGTATGTGTGTGTGTGTATGTGTGTGTGTGTGTGCTTGTGTATGTGTGTGTGAGTGTGTGCGTGCACGTGTATGTCTGTGTGTGTGTGTGTGTGTGTATGTGAGTGTGTGTTTGTGTGTGTGTGTGCGCGCGCGTGTGTGTGTTTAATTGAATTGGTCTTTCACTCTGACGGTATATTGAAGGGTGAAAACTGTAACAGTTATCAAATGATTCACAATGTGGGATCTGGCACAGGAGAAACAATATGGCCTCTCTGCCCTGTGGTTGCTGTAAAAGAATGCTATCCATTTAGTGCCAGCTTCTCTCTTTTCAATATCCTATTAAACTAAATGAATTACATTTTCAACGATGACGTTAATGGCTCTCTCTCTTCGGTAAGGTTCCTTCTCCTTATAATCTATTGTTATCACCGCTGCTCAAACAAAAAAAATTGCTTAATCTCTTCATAAATGCAAACCAGCGCTTAATCTTTCCTCTTTAAAATGCCTGAACCCATTGGAAAGTCAGAAGCCCAACGTCTTTAGTCTTCATTACATACCCTGATCCCTTTGATTTCAACTCTATTCCTCTTGCAACTGTTTGACATTGAACCAGATTAGTTGTGACCTAGATGTCATATATGACCCTGAGGTGAACTTCCGACTCCATCTTTGCGCCAGTGTTAACACTGAATTTTGCCCAGTAACTGGCTAAGTGTCAATTTTACTGAGTTTAGAAACATAGAGAGCAGGAGCAGGGGTAGGCCATTCAGCCCTTCGAGCCTGCTCTGCCAATCAATATGATCATGGCAGATCATCCAAATCAGTCCCCTGTTCCTGCTTTCTCCCCATGCCCTTTGACCCCTTTAAGCCTTGGAACTATGTCTAATTCTTGGTAACATTCAATGATTTGGCTCAACCACTTTCTGTGACAGAGAATTCCACAGGTTCAATGCTCTCTGGGTGAAGACATTTCTCCTCATCTCAGTCCTAAATGGCTTACCCCATATCCTGACACTATGATACATGGTTCCGGCCTCCCCAGTCAGCAAGAACATCTTTCCTGTAATTACCCTGGGTTAGCCCTGTTAGAATTTAGTAGGTTTCTATGACATCCCCTCTAATTTTTCTAAACTCCAGTGAATATAGTGCTCTCTTCGTATGTTGGTCGTGCCAAGAATCAGTCAGGGAAACCTTGATTGCACTTCCTCCTTAGCCAGAACATCCTTCCTGGGGTAAGGAGATGAAAACTGCACACAATACCCCAAGTGTGGTTACACCAAGGCCCAGTATAATTGCAGCAAGACATCCCTGCTCCTGTACACAAATCCTCTTGCGATGAAGGCCAACACACCATCTACTTTCTTCACCACCTGCTGCTCCTGCATGCTTGCTTTCAGCAAACAAAAGCAGAAAGTGTTGGAGAAATGCAACTATTCAGGCAGCACCAAGGGAGAGAGAAACAGAAACCATACCTTAAGCCCAGTGACCCTTCTTACTTTCAGTGTCTAGTGTACAAGGGCACCCATGTCTGGTTGCACCCACCCCTGATTCCCTGTGCTGGACCCCCTGACTGCAGACTGTGTCCCTTAATTGAGGATTACTCCCCTTAGACTTTGAGACGTTGCTATTTCATTGACACACATGCAGTGCCTTTGCTGCTGGCATATGCTGTAGGTATGACATTGTTGTACCATGGTCCCATACGGCAGCATCTCCACCCCTGGACTCATCACAGCTGACAATCAGGACAAGCTGTCTGACTCTGTAAAAAGACGAGGCAAGACAGAAATACTGTGGACTTCTAACTTCTGAATATGGGGGTAATGTGCAAAAAGGCAAGGCAAGGCAATGATGCTGTGAGGATCTGGAATTAAATGACTAACGATGATCATGAATCCATTGTTGATTTTTGGAAAAACCCATCTCCAATGTCCTTTAGGGAAGGAAACTGCCATCCTTAGCAGACTGAGGCTAAGGTATCCCCAGTACCCTCTGGAAATGCCAATTCTAGCATTAAGTAAATTAATGTTTACTTGCAGTAGAGACACTTACATCTAGATTTCAGCATAATTAACTAGGTTCTCTACCACACTCATAAGCATGGACAACTTAGTTTTGCGCAAGTGTGTACAAGGGAGGTGATGGTCCTGTGGTATTATCACTGGGCTGTTAACCCAGAGACTCAGATAATGTTCTGGGCCCTGGGTGCAAATCCTGCCATGGCAGATGGTAGCCTTTGAATTCAAGAAAAATCTGGAATTAAGAGTCTAATGAAAATGCTGGAAAAATCCATCTGGTCCACTAATGCCTTTTAGAGAGGGAAACTGCCATCCTTATCCAGTCTGTCAGAGATGCCCACATCCCATGTATGAGTAAAAGTGGACATACAATGGGTCAATGCTTACAGAGTAAGTGTGAAGCCCTAAGAGGTACCCTAATCTAATCCATAGAGTGGGTGCCTGTCCCTTTGTGTAATGTGTCATGGCAATTGCATTCTCAACATAGAGGCTGATGTACTCCAAAGTGCAGCATTGAAATGGATAACCCTATTGTGAGTTGATCAGAGATGTGCCACGATAAAGTGCCTGTCTAATGCCAACTTCTGAGGACAGGTGTTGGGCTTTTGTGACCCATGTGAGTGTGCCCTGTGACATTGAGGACCGTTGTCCAAGGTGAATTCTTGAGGAGAAAGCAGTAACCTGCAGTCGCCAGATAGTCGCTCTGATTTTCGTGTCGGGAAATGTTGCTGTTCAGCTTCTGTCTGGAGTATGGGAAAATTAAGAAAACACTTATCAGGATGGTGAAATGATGTATCAATGCCATCCTAATGCTTTCCAATAAGCCCTTACCACTCACCAGTGAGATTCTCTTCTCACTGTTCAAAACGTGGCTGCAGAACTCAACTTATATTTTCCTGGCATAAAGAATCTCATTTCTGTTATTCTTCATAAAACTATAAAACATAGGAGGATAAATAGGTCCTTCAGTCCATCGAGTCTGTTCCATCATTCAGTCAGATCATGGCTGATCTGGATCATTCTCAACTCCACTTTCTTGATTTATCTGCCTTAATCCTTGGTTCCTTTACAGATTACAAACTGACTATCTCAGCTTTGGATATAACTAAGGATACAGTTTCTATAGCCCTCTCTGATATAGAATTCCACAGTTTCACTACCTTTTGAGAGAAGAAATTTCACCTTATCTCTGTCTTAAATGATGACCTCTTACGCTGAGAGTATGTCCTTTGGTCCTAGACTCTCCTGGAAGGGTAAATCACCTTTCTCCATCCACCTTATCAAGTCCTTTATGAATCTTGTATGTTTCAATGAGGTCTCCTTTCATTCTTCAAAACTTCAATGAGTATAGGCCCAACCTACTCTACATCTCCTTTAGAGACAATCCCTCCTTACGTAGGATCAATCCAATGAATTTTCCCTGGACTGTCTCCAATGTCACTATATTGTTGTTATTCACTTCCATCATGCAAGTCAGTATTTTATATTGTGAGTAATTGTGGTTCCAGCACTGATCCCTGTGGCACTCTATTAGTTACAAGTTGCCATCCTGAAAACTCCCCCATTGATCCCCGCTGTCTGTCTTCTATTAGCTAGCCAGTCATCTATCCATGCTAATATAACCCATCACCTTGGGTTCGTTTCTTATTAAATAGCCTAATGTGTGGTATCTTATCAAATGTCTGTTGGAAATCTGTGTATACATATATATTATATTTACCAAGTCCCCTTTATCTATCCTGCTTATTATATTTTCAAAGAATTCTAGTAAATTTGTAAGGATGCTTTCCCTTTCATGAAGCCACACTACTCTGCAGGATTTTAGTATCCATGTCTAAATGCTCTCTATTATATTCTTTACAATAAATTCCTACATTTTCTCAATTCTCAGATATTAGGCTGGCTGGTCTACATTTATCTGCGTTTTGTCTCCTTCCCTTTTTAAATGAAGGTGTTTTACAACCCACTGGGACTTTTCCAGAATCAAAGGATTTTTGGAAGTTACTACCAGTGCATCCTTTATCTCTGTAGATACTTTCTTTAACATCCTGGCATGCAACCCCTCAGGTCCAGGCCTTTAGCCCCATTATTTCTCCTGGTACTTTTCTTGTGGTAATAGTTCATGTATTTATTTCCTGTCCCTTTTTGCCCCTTGATTGTTTAATATTTTTGAAGTATTACTAATGTCTTCTTTATTCATGGGATGGGGGCATGGACAGTGTTTAATGCCCGTCTCTAATTGCCCTTGAGAAAATGGGGGTGAGCTGCCTTCTTGAACTGCTGCTGTCCACTGATACAAAGCATTTATTCAACTTCTCTACCATTCCTGGTTCCAAATATAATAGAGCACTTCATGCAATTCGTCGCTTTATATAGAGCAAAATACTAGTGATCCACTCTGAATGGTTTGGACATTGTAACTGCTTTGCTAGCATTAAGGAGGCTGAGCTAACGTAATTTTTTTATTTTATTTAATATGTGCCTGATTAAGAAAAGTGAATAAATTACCTGAGAGGAAAACATGACATTTGAGTTCACTATTAATTTTGTTTGCAATAAAACTGTAAAAATTGTTTAAAGAAGAGGGAGACTGAGGTGTCAAGTACAGAAAACTAATATTGCCATAACTTTTAAATAAGGTTGTGTTACAGCTCATTAATTTCAGTTAGTTTTTGGCATTTTTTTTTGTTCCCAGAGGGAATTTACTTCATCTGTGTGTTATGAGGTGGGAATTGCTTTGAATAAATGCTCCTCTTGTGGTTTAAACACTTGTTAAAAATAGTATTGCTGTATTTTGAACCCTAAGTGACCTGGCTTGTGCATTCAAACGCCCAAAATGGAACTTTTTTTATCAAATGGATTCACTGTGTTGAGGGACACAGTCTTGTCCTGTGCAGGTTAAAAATGTATATATGGGAGAGTGTGTAAGTGTTTACAGGAATTTTTTGTCTGTGTGCGTAAGTAAGTCTGCACATGAGTGTGTATGTGTCAGTGAGAGAGAGCTAGAAAAACATGTGGGAGAAACATGCGTGATGATTAGTAAGTATACATGTACTCGACAGTGTGTCTGTGTGCATGCAGGTGATTGTGTGAGTGCGCATGCATGATTGTGGGTGTGTGAGCAAGCTATAGGAAAGATGTAGTGAAACAGTTCAGAAAAGATTTGCAAGGATGTTGCCAGGGTTGCAGGGTTTGAGGTATAGTGAGAGGCTGAATAGGTTGGGGCCATTTTCCCTAGAGCGTCAGAAGCTGAGGGGTTATTTTATAGAAGTTTATAAAATCATGAGAGGCATGGATAGTGTGAATAGTCAAGGTCTTTTCCCTGGGTGGGAGTCCAAAACTACAGTGCATAGGTTTAAGTTGAGCGGGGAGTGACTTACAAAAACCTATGGGGCAACTTTTTCGCACAGAGGGTGGTGCATGTATGGAATGTGCTGCCAGAGGAAGTGGTGGAGGCTGGTACAATTACAACATTTAAAAGGAATCTGGATGGGTATATGAATAAGAAGGGTTCAGAGGGATACAGGCCAAATACCGGCAAATGGAACTGGATTAATTTAAGATATCTGGTCAGCATGGACGAGTTGGACCAAAGTGTCTGTTTCTGTGCTATACATCTCTATGACTCTATGACATGGGTGTATGTGCCAGGGAGAGTGAATGTGTGTTTGTGAGATTGAGACTACATGTGAGAGAGTATGTGAAAGTGTGCAAAAGTGTGTGAAAGTATGTGTGGCAGCTTGTGTTTGAGTGTATGTGAGTACAAGTTTGTGGATGAGTGTGTGAGTGAGTATGTCGGTATTGTGAATCTGAGCAAGAACATGCATGTGCATATGAATGCACGGGTATGTGTGGGAGAGGTGTATCAATGTGAGTGTGTTTTTGAGACTGTGAGTGGGAGGTTGCGTGTGTATGAGAATGTGATTGTGTGTGTGTGTGTGAGGGTGTGTGTGTGTGAGGGTGTTCAAGGTGTGTTTCAAAGAGTGCGTAAGAACGTGAATGTAAAACACAATTTTATTTTTCTTTTACGTCAACATGACAGATGGTAAATAAACATTCGTCATCTTTACCTGGAAGTACACCCACAAGACTTTATTTTAATTCTCATTTTAAATGAACATCTTGCCTGGAGATCTATTCAAGAGACCTCCAATTTCTGTTTATTCTGTGAGGTCAAGGCCAAGAAAAACATGATATCTAGTTCGCCAGTGGAGCGCAAGTGGCATTTTCCAATGTTTGTGTCGAATACACTCTATCAACTTGCATGATATTTGAAATAAGAGGATAGAATGTGCCCAGACTCCTGCGTAGTTGAGTTTTCTGAGCTACAAATTCTCTGTTTGATTAGCTTCAAAAGGGTGTCACACTGCACTCTACTAAATTCACCCTTAATTAAAATAGAAAGAGCCTTGGAAAGGAAGGTGTGGCAACTGTGGGTTAATTGCAACTTGTTTCAACATGTCTCTGCCCATCAATTGAACAAAAGCTTCAATTTTCTTCAAGTAAATATCCAGAATCATAGATTGCTTCCACATCTACACCAGCATTAACAGCTGTACCAGGCATTTCCACCTCACTCAATCCTTCCCTTTGTCTCATTATGTGAGAAAACGGCTCACAAAGGATAGAATGCATGGAGACGTGAAGGATATTTGGCTCTTCACTGCTTGCAAGGAAAACTTTCTGACTGCAACTGATCCCAGCCACAGACTTACTTTGCATTGATACCAGACTATGTCCTTGGACATACCATGCCTGACCCCCTGACTGGAGGCTGTCACCCTTGAGAGAACTGAGGTCTACTCCCCTTGAACTTTGAGAGATGGCCATTTGTTTGGTGCACTGCAGTGTGTTTGTCACATACACGGTTGGCCCATGGTATAGGTGTGCAGACTGATGTGCTGTACAGCTGTGTGACTGCGAACAACCAGGACAAGCTGCCTGTCGGTACCAAAAGGCAGGTCCAGGCAGAAGTGCCTTGTGCCTCTGAGCTTTGGCTGGCTTGGTATGCCAAGTATCCATGTAGCAGCATTGCTGTGGGCTGGTCCATGTAGAGCATTGCTGTGGGCTGGTCCATGTAGCAGCATTGCTGTGGGTTGGTCCATGTTGCAGCATTCCTGTGGGCTGGGCCATGTAGCAGCATTGCTGTGGGCTGGTCCATGTAACAGCATTGCTGTGGGCTGGTCCATGTAGCAGCATTGCTTTGGGCTGGTCCATGTAGCAGCATTGCTGTGGGCTGGTCCATGTAGCAGCATTGCTGTGGGCTGGTCCATGTAGAGCATTGCTGTGGGCTGGTCCATGTAGCAGCATTGAAGTGTAGATCCGTACTGCAAGTGGATTTGAAGAGTTGCCATGATGATGCTTTGAAGCTGGTACATGTCGGGTGCTAATGGCTGTGGAGGCCTGTTGCCCATGGAGTGTGCCCTGGGATGTTGGCGACTGGTGTCCAGAGCGGAGGTCTGGAGGAGCAAACAGTGCACTGGAGTCACTGGGTACTCACTCTGACATTCATGTTAAAAAGTCTTGGCATCTAGCTTCCATCCAGTGGGTGGGTTGGAGGATGAGAAACCGCTTGGTAATGAGGTGAGATTTCCTAATATTAAAATTGTTAATGAATGGTAATCCATGCAAATAGGCTTTTTTTTTTCCATTCTCTCTTGCAAATCTTGTCGGTTGGAAAATTAGTCTCTTTGCTCTCCACTTCAAGAAGGTCCTCGCTGGTCATCTCACTCAATTTTTAAAATTTCCTGTCAAGGCCCATGCAGTTCAGGCGCTGTGAAGGTATCACCTACAGGCTCAGTGACAGCTCTGCCCAGCCACTTTAACAGGCTACTAGACTCAAGCCTTAGCAGACACCAATCAGTTGCCCACCCAACATGTCATCCAGAACCATCATCTCCACAGAAACCTGGTGCCAAAGAACACCAAGCCCAGAAGAGATGCAAAATGATTTGTGCTTCTCTTGGAAATGTTTGGATCTCACCTGGTTGAAACACATTGACTCCAGACTTATTCTTTCCCAGGGACCAATCCTTGTGTGGCTTCCTGATACATTAGCTCACTGCTGTAGCTGGCACTGTAGTATGGATGCCAAGCTTGGGCATCAGGTCTGAGGATGAGTTGACACTTGTGTCAATAGGAAACTGACTTGATGTGTACCGTGTCAATTTCCCTCACCCGAGTCTCCCTTCAATCCCAGTTAATATTCCCAGATCGTTACTGGATCCCAAGTGGCTTGTTAAAGGGATGTAACTAGGTTGAGTTGTGACCATCCACCATTGAAAACTGAAGTCCAGAAGAAGATGGTGAAGAAAGTTCTTGGCACGCTTGCATTTATCGGTCAGTGCATTGAGTATGAAGTTAGGGGTTATGTTGCGGCTGTGCGGGACATTGCTTAGGCGACTTTTGGAATGCTGCATGTAATTCTGGTCTCCCAGCTATAGGAAAGATATAATTAAACTTGAAAGGGTTCAGAAAAGATTTAAAAGGATGTTGACAGTGTTGGAGGGCTTGAGCTATAGGGAGAGGCTGAATAGGCTGGGGCTATTTTCCCTAGAGCATCAGATGCTCAGGGGTAACCTTATAAAAGTTTTAAAATCATGAGGGACATGGATAGGGTGAACAGCCAAGGTCTTTTCCCCAGGGCAGGAGAGTCTAAAACTAGAAGAAGTATGTTTAAAGTAGGGCAAAAAGATTTAAAAGGGACCTGAGGGGCATTTTTTTCACGCAGAGGGTGGTGCATGCATGGAATGAGCTGCCAGAGGAAGTGGTGGAGGCTGGTACAATTACAACATTTAAAAGGCATCTGGATGGGTATATGAATAGGAAGGGTTTAGAGAGGTATGTGCCAAATACTGGCAAATGGGACTAGATTAATTTAGGATATCTAGTTGACATGGACGAGTTGGACCAAAGGGTCTGTTTCAATGTGTATATCTCTATGACTCTCTCTCTCATCTTATTTCTAGCCATTTCTAGTTTGAGGAATGATTTGTCAGATGTTTGAACAAGCTTAAGCCCTCCTTTTAGGCTGAGAATTAACCTACAATCTAGAAGGCATATTTTACAGTGGCATGGAAGATAGGATGGGAGACAATTGGAATTATATCTGGATTAAACCTCAAAAGACCATTGGAAGTTTGATATTTAGGTTTAACTTTGTCCTATCCACATTAGGCTCCTTTCAACGGAGCAGATGACGGAAAGATTAACAATGGCACATCTTAGTAGTGAAATGGCCTGGTTTACCAATGCCCCTTGCACAAATTAAAAGTTCTCATGATACTCCCATTGCTGTTAATTGTGCATCTCTCTGCCAATCAGGTATTTTTTCACAGTCGACTAATTTATTTCAGATATTGCTGAGGGGAGAGGGGGTACCCAAGGATGATTCATTCCCACAAGGCCATACAGCCAGATACAGGGAGAGAAATAGAGTGATGTTGAGAGAGAGAGAGAGAGAGTGAGATTGAGATTGAGAGTGTTATTGACAGAGAGAGAGATACTGAGATAGAGAGTGATACTGAGTGAAACTGAAAGATTTTGACTCTTAAATTCTCCAAACTTCCCACTACCTACAAAATACAATTCAGCACCATGATGGAACACTTTCCATTTGGGTAGCTGACTGCCCTCCAACAACACTCACGAAGCTTGGCACAATCCAAAATAAACAGTTCACTTGATTGATGACCTCCACTACATTAAACTTCCCCTTCCTCCATCAGCCAACACACTGTAAGAGTAATGAATACTGCCCACTGCAGCAACTCACTATGTCTCCTTCAGCAGCAGGTTTTATTCTCTACTCCCACATGTATGGTAATTAGTTGCATAGGAAAGAAAACCGGATGCTTGTTCATTGCTATACACACAAATGAATAGTACTGTTTTGGCACTAATCTCCTTCGAGCAATAAAATTAGTCATTGGAAGGCAGGAAAGAGGTTGTCTTGAGTCTGTTAATTTTTTATTTATTCAAAGGCTGAAGGTGTTGCTGACCAGACAGCATTTACTGTCCATCCCTAAATGCCCAGAGGGCAGTTAAGTGTCAACCACATTGCTGTGGATCTGGAGTCACATGTAGACCAGACCAAGTAAGGATGGTAATTTCCTGCCCTAGAGGACATTAGTGAACCAGATGGGTTTTTCCAGCAACTGACAATGGGCTTATGTCATTTGATGATTAATTCTAAATATTTTATTGAATTTAAATTCCACTACCTGCCGTGACAGGATTTGAACCCAGATCCCCAGACCATTATCTGGACTAACAGTCCAGTGGTAATACCACTAGGTAATTGCCTCCCCTTGATAGCTTGGAAAATTTTGAAATGTATTTGTCGGACCCCAATGTTAGCATTTGTAGAGGGTCTCGCATAAATCACTGGGGGTCTCTGATATGTGTAGATAAGGTAGGAAATACCTGATTAATTCATGTTAACAGTAGAACATAAGAAATGAAGAAGGAGTAGACACTTCAGCCTCTGTATACTTTGACCCACCATTCAATACGATCTGATTGTTATTCCAAATCTACTCTCCTGTGGATACTTGTTGCCACCCTTGCCAATTGACAAACTGTCTAACCCTGCCTTGGATATATTCAATAACCCAACCTCTGCTGCATACTGGGGAAGAGAAACCAGCTGTCTGAAATACCCCTCATCTCCATTGTAAATAGCAGATCCTTCATTTGAAATTGTGCACCCTGTTCTATATTCCTCCAAAGGGGGAAAATATCCTCTCAGTATCCATGTTATCAAGCTTCTTCACAATCTTATATTTTGATACAATAAGCTCTTGTTCTTCTAAACTCCAATGAGCTTAGGCTGACTGTTCAACCTTTCCTCAGACAAACTCTCATCCCAGAAATCAGACTAGTGAACCAGGATAGTGAAGAAGGCGTTTGGTACACTGCCTTTATTGGTCAGTGCATTGAATATAGGAGTTGGGAGGTCATGTTGTGGCTCTACAGGGCATTGGTTACGCCACTTTTAGAATACTGCATTTAGTTCTGGTCTCCCTTCTATAGGGAGGATGTTGTTAAACTTGATAGGGTGCAGAAATGATTTACAAGGATGTTGCCGGGATTGGAGGGTTTGAGCTATAGGAAGAGGCTGAATAGACTGGGCCCTTTTTCCCTGGAATGTTGGAGGCTGAAGGGTGACATTACAGAGGTTTATAAAATCATGAGGGTCATGGATAGGGTGAATAGCCAAAGTCTTTTCCCAGGGTAGGGAAGTCCAAAACGAGACGGCATAGGTTTAAAAGATTTACATAGATTTAGAAGGGACTTAAGGGACAACTTTTTCATGCAGAGGATGGTGTGTGTATGGAATGAGCTGCCAGAGGAGGTGGTGGAGGCTGGTACAATTACAACATTTAAAAGGCAGCTGGGTGGGTATGTGAATAAGAAGGGTTTAGAGGGATATGGGCCAAATGCTGGTAAATGGGATTGGATCAGTTTAGGATATCTGGTGGGCATGGATGAGTTGTGTCTGTGCTGTACAGCTCTGTGACTCTATGACTGTTCTTCGAGCTGCTTCCAGTGGAAAGATAACTCTATTTAAGTAAAATGGTGAATATGTGTTTCTCTGAGAGGCACTGTTTACAGTGAATGCATTTTCAGTGGATTCTTGCGATTGTTACTGTTTGTAGAGCGTCCATGAGAATGTGCCAGTGTTGGTAAAGGGGGTGAGGGCAGGTGGGAGGGAGGGAGGCTTGTGTGGATGGTATTGGACAATGTGCCATTATTTTCTATACTGTGTAGTGAATTTATCAAGATTTGAAGGACTTCTGTGTTCCTCACTGCAGTAAATTGGAAAGCTTTTGGATCAGTGAAATCATATGACCTGGATATAGGGATTTAGTTTTACGTGGTGTGGAAACGTTACCCCTTTAAATCAGGACAAAAGACAGCAAGAGCCTATTTCTTTTATTAGGAGCAGAATGATCACTCCTAGTATTGTGGTGCTGAGAACATATGGGCTGACGGATTTTACACTCTTCAGACTGGCTTCTCACATTGCAATCTGTGAGGGTGCGAGATGTTCAATTAATCCAAATGGGTGTTTGGCTCTTGTATTTTAACATGACAGCACTATATCTGTGCGTCTGGGCACAGGACTTACTTAACATCTCTAATAAAACCGAACTGGTATGATTCAACAGCCAGGAACCCAGGCAACAATCGTCAAGGCAATTGCTGTAAGTACAGTTGGAGAACTGCTAACTCCAATACAAATAGGAAAAATACAGGCATTTTCCCCTGACACATAAGGAAACCCTGTACAAAATGCACTCCCGCTAGTTTGGATTAAATGGGAATTTTATGTAGATATTATAAAAATGACTTATATTTGTCTAGCACCATTCACAATTGTGGGGTTCGTTGGAATGATTTGTAACATTACTGTTTTAACTTAGGAAACGATGGAACCAATTTCTGTATAACCAGCTCCCACAAAAATCAGTGTCATGAGTCAATATGTGCACATATCATCAGTTGAGAGCGAACCCATCTTCAAAATGTGCAATGAAATATTTTACATCCACATGAGAGCAGAGGCAGGGTTTCTGTATGATGTCCCACTTATAAAAGGACCTCCCTACTTCTGACAGTTCAGCATTCCCTCAGTAGTGCACTGATGTGTTAGCTTGGATTGTGTGCACTTGCATCTCTTACATGCAAAATATTTCTGACCAAGATTACCAACTGAACCACAGCTCGTACCATAGAAATGGTAGCGTATTAAAGAAGAGGGCTGCATTGTTTCTCCATCTACACCTGAGCTTTATCTTGCCATGAAAGTTCACCCCACAAATTGAGCCAACTGCCCTCAGCTGCCCTGAGACAGATAAACAAAGTTTGGCTTCTGTTCCTTATGGCCGTGTGTACAAATATCACTGGAAAATATATGATATCCATTTGCACAGATAGATGATCTGTTGCTAACTCTCAATGTTCAAACTGACGCCATGAGTACAGATGCAGGAGACAGCATAGTCTATTCATAGAAACCAGGCATCAGAGTAAACCGAGATAACAAGGTGTGGAGCTGGATGAACACAGCAGGCCAGGCAGCTTCAGAAGAGCAGGAAAGCTGACGTTTCGGGTCAGGACCCTTCTTCAGAAATGATTTTGAAACATCAGCTTTGTTATCTCTGACCCCAGCTTCTACAGTTCTTGCTATATAAGAGTAAACCAGAGCTTTTTCAAGAAAAGAGAATATTTTCCTTTTCCTTAGGGTTCCTGCTGAAGCTGATTTAGTTCCATGATGTATGAGGAAGCATATTGAAGTTACTATGGTTGTCGGCTTGGTGTCATTACATCATGACCTTTTGAGACTCGCAAAGTGGGCATGTACAGAGCCGGAATTTCATGGTGCTGTCCAATGGACTAATTTCCTGGCTCTGTCCAGCACTGCACCATTTTCCTGAAGAGCTGGAAAACCGATTCCCCAATGAAAAGTCTAGCCTCCAAGTATAATGTTGGATGGAATTTTCCAGTCAGCTTCCTGGTTCCCACAGGTGATGGAGGCAGGTAGTGAATGCTCCAGATAGACCTAGAGGTCCTCTCTATCTTCGGCTCCATCCACAGGCCATCCTACAGATGGGTTCTCTCTCTGTGTCCCAGCTGCCAACCCAAGTGCCTATTTCAAATTTTAACACGTTGAACAGTGGTTGCCTCCATCTTGGGGTGCTCTGCATTTCACATACCTGTGAAGATGTACTTAAAACCTATTGATCCTCCAGCTCCAGATTCTCATCCATTGTTCCTTAAGTGTCTGGACTTTGACAAATTTAGGGGAAATCCCCTCTGGGCTATGACTACCATTTGAGCCTGACAACTGGGTTCTAAAGCTCAGGAGCAATTC
This sequence comes from Rhincodon typus, assembly GCF_021869965.1. NCBI lineage: Eukaryota > Metazoa > Chordata > Chondrichthyes > Orectolobiformes > Rhincodontidae > Rhincodon > Rhincodon typus. The sequence continues at coordinate 40,204,214 of NC_063354.1, read as the reverse complement.
TGCCCAACTCATTGATTGTTGTTTTTACTGGGGATAATGTTAACACCGAGAGGTGCACTGTCTCCTTCGTAGTCCCATTCTTCTACTGGTCACAACAAACTATATAAATCTCAGACTGTGTCAAGTTCAGTATTAAGAACAAGTCATCAGGGCTTTCTTTATTTGACAACAAATAACTGGCTTAGTACCAAAATTACTCCAACAACAATGCAAATATTACTGACAAACATTTACATGCCCAGGACAAAAGGAAAACTGTGCAGAGTGTTAACTTCAAAGTACTTTGACCAAGTAATAATTCAACTAAAAAAAAAGATAAGTTACAATTGTCCCAAATGGAATCTGCATATGCACTTCAGGAACAGTTACAGCTGAATAAGTCCTTTTGCTTCAGCTGGTGGGCCAGATTCCAAGAAAACCCTCTTTGGCAACTCTTCCCCCAGTGGCAAAGATGACATTCATTAGGTTTTCAGCTCTTAAGTATTGCTGAGAGGAGTTGCAAAGAAAGGGAGAGGGAACAATGGGCTGTTGCTCATCAGACAGTTCACAAATTCTCTTTCCGTCAATTCCCAAAAATGAAATAGTCTTGTTCCACTCACAAACTGGACTGTACGACCTATCTCTGAATGTTCTGTAGTCTAAATGAGTCCATCCAAGCTCCCTGCTCGATGAAACACTCTTGCTGTTGTATCTAATGCCTTCTCCTTAGAAATGTGTCCTTTGTTTAAAAGATTAAGGTAGATTTATAGGGGAAGAGAAATAATACTGGCCTCACATCTCTTCATAGCACTGGCAAAACTGGTACTTATTGTCCTAAACCTAGTTGCTGTGGGAAGATAAAAACCGAAAGAACTGAGGATCCTGTAAATCAGGCACAAAGACAGAAGTTGCTGGAAAGGCTCAGCAGGGCTGGCAGCATCTGTGAAGAAAAATCAGAGTTAACATTTCAGGTCCAGTGATCTTTCCTCCAACCAATGATATCTACCAGCAGTCCTGAGGAAGGGTCACCGGACCCGAAATCTTAACTTTGATTTTTTTCTTCACCGATGCTGCCAGACCTGAGCTTTTCCAGCAACTTCCGTTATTGTGCTGTGGGAAGGTGGTGGTCAATCTTCTTGATCTACTGCAGTCTATACATGTGGCAAGGTGGTCCCTGAGTGCTTTTGGGGAGGGGTGTCCATCATTGACAATGAAGGAACCACAAAATACGTCCAAGTCAGGAGCATAGTGTAACTTGGAGGACATTGTATCCCTATGGAATTTGACCTTCTAGGTGGTAGTGATTGTGGATTTGTTGAGTAACACCAGTAGCTCTTTTATGGGCAATATTTGAGGATAATGCTGATTAGTGAGAGAATGCACAATGTAAATGCAATGAAACCCACGTGTGAAGTGACTTACAGCTGAGAACAGTCCCTTCAGGATTCAATTTTCTAGGAGTGCTCCCTGTAAATAGTGTTTAAGGCAGGAAGCCTTGCATGATTTAGTTTTTCTCTTGCTGAGGGATCGTGAAGCCAATTAAACAACCCCTTCAGCTAAGATTAACTAAAGCATGACAGACCAGGGATTTAGGACGGCATCTTCCTAATCCATATCATTCATTACCAGGCAATGTTGTACATTGACCCATTAAGCTCTCGGAATCATCTGGGAAGATAAGTGTGTAGTTTCACCAACTGTTGGCTGCCTCCTCAGATTTAATTCCTTCTCCCTTTTTCCTGCAGTATGCACCATTTACCAGCTGAGTGAGTGACCCAAAATCATTTTGCTGTAAAGTTGGCCTCAGAGGTGTCCACACACTCCCTCTCTCACCCCACTGCACCTTTCTCTTTGACCAGGTAGTGCTGCTTTCAAACATAGTGGTTAGGACCAAGAACACACCATGTAGAGAATTCATGCATTGCATACAATCCCTACAATGTGGAAGCAAGCTATTCAGCCCATTGGGCTACACCAACCCTCTGAAAAGTATCCCACCCACCCTCCTCTACCCAATCCTATCCCTATAACCCTGCATTTCCTGTGGTTAATCCACCTAGCCTGCACATCTATGGACACAATGGGCAATTTAGCATGGCCAATCCACCTAACCTGCACATCTTTGGATTGTGGGAGGAAACTGGAACACCTGACACAGACACGGGGAGAATGTGCAAACTCCATACAGACAGTTGCCTGACGGTGGGATCGAACCTATCAGGTCCCTGGTGCTGTGAGACAGCAGTGCTAACCAAGGAGCTGCCCATTATCTCATTGTACCCAACAAGAATAAATATTACTAAGATGGAAAACATTTGAAGACACTTTGCTGGAGTACAGTGAGGCAAAAATCAACAGTGTACCAAAGAAACAGTTAAAAACAATGGCAATTAAAGGTTTTATTAAAGAGATGGGCTTTAAGGAATCTGTTAAAGGGGAAGGACTTTCCAAAGGTTAAGGGATAGAATGAAGGCGTAGCTACAAGTGACAAGGCAAAAAATAACCTTATGTCTATACAAGAAGCCAAAGTGGATGAAAAGGATAGTAGGGCTGGAGGTTAAGGAGACAATCTAAAGCAATCAATTCTAAATTTTTTTTGTGCTATATTAACAAGGGTGTTAACCCATTTACCTTAATCTACCTTTTAACAAAAGGAAGTTTATCTGATTGTACCCCCGACCCCAATCTGAACCTTACCATAAGCCAGCATTGTTTGATTATGAACTTCCCTAATCCCAGCAGAAACTGCAATCAAGTTACGTTTGGGTGCTAAACTGCTTTTGAAATCTTGACGCAGATGCAGCGTAGAGCACTGCCAAAGCTGCATTTAAATTAGATGCAAATAGAGTGAATGCAGATCTGGGCTCATGTCTATTGGCATGCTGGGGTGCTCCAGAAGGAGTAACAGCAGGGAGTCGCAGAGTGGGATCAAAGGCTATTTTCTAATCAGTTTCATTTCTTTCTTACTTTCTGCCTCTTGGTGGTGAGTTACACTGTTTGACTCCCTGATTTTCTGCCTCTTGTATTTTTTTTCTCTGACATCATTGCTCTATATGAACATAGATGACATTAATCCATCATTTCAGTACTGTTCCCCCTCAGTTAAGTGTGTAAAAATTGGACATGCAACAAAACTGCAGAGTCACACTTGGCATTTGTGTCATGTGCCCAGAATGTGAAAAATTATTGTTATTTCTGGTGGGACCATTCAATTGTGAGCGAACACATTATCCTCCTGATCTCTCTCCTCCAGAGTGTTACAGTCCTCTATTATCTGTGCCCTCTCATAAAACAGAGAGTGTTTAATGGGAGATAACTTTGACACTTTTCTCATTGCTTGTCTCTCAGGTTCCCCGTGATACCATTTCCATCTCAGAACAGGGTGGCAGTTAACCTGCTATCCAGGCACATTCAGAACTCTGCTGTCTGTATCCTGACATACACCAAGTCCCATTTGTTGATCACGCTGTGATCCCTGACCTACATTGGCTCTCAGTTTGACCACATCCCAAATTCTGTTCAAATCACAGAATTGTTACATGGAAGGAGGCCATTCGGCCCATTGTGTCTGTGCCAGCTCTTCAAACAGGCATCATTATGCAACCTTGTGCTTTCTCCCCCACACCCTTCCCTACTATTTCTGTCCAAGTAGTCTTCCAATGCCCCTCTTGAATGCCTCAATTCAACCAGCCTCTACCGCATTTCCAGTTAGTGCATTCCAGCCCCTAACTACTTGCTGTGTAGGAAAAGTTCTTTCTCAAATCGCCTTTGCTTCTTTTGCACATCACTTTATATCTATGCCTTCTCATTCTTGTTCTTGTCATGAGTGGGAACAGCTTGACTACTCTAACTATCCTGCTCATGGTTTTGAAAAAATCCTTCCATGGTCTTGCCCTTCCCCATTTCTGTAACCCTCTCCAGCCCTATCTCCAGTGAACCCTATTTTGCTCCATTTCCAGCTTCTTGCCTATCTTTGAATCTCTTTGCCTCACAGAATTGATGGCTATTTCTTCAGCTGCCTTGCTCCTGAATACTGGAATTTTTTCTCTGAATTTTCTACTCTCTCTCCTTCTTACAGAAATTCCTTAAAATCTATCTCTATGACTGAACCTTTGTACATCTGTTCTATTACCTCCTCCTTTTGTGTCAGTGTGGGTTTGACAATGCTGTGTGAGCACATTGGAATGTTTCATTACAGTAAAAGTGTCATAAAAATTCAAGTTGTTGTTGTTTACGGAGATTTCTTGCAGAGCAGGTTAAATTGAAATTAATCATTTAGCTTTAATTAATCTCATTTGTTTGAAACAAGACTGCTTTCTGGTCTTGAAGGAAAAGATCATATTAATACAGCTGTGTTCCATTGCTGGAAGTATGTTCCGTTGTACATGTTGCATGCTCCTGAGCTTCCAAAATTGCATGAGCGAACATCCCCACTTTTGACCTTATGTTGTAAGGATGATCGTTGATGAAGCAGCTGAAGTTGGTTGGGCCTAGGACACTACCCTGAAGAACTCCTGCAGAGATGTCCTGGAGCTGAGATGACTGACCTCCCACAACCACAACCACCTTCCTATGCGTGAGGCATACCTCCGAACAGTGGAGAGTTTGCCCCCTGATATCTATTGATTCTAGTTTTGCTGGTCACAGGATTAAGAAAGACATCAACCACAACTGGTGGGTGAGTGGAAAAGTGGCAAATGGAATTAATGTCGGGGAAGTGTGAGGTAATATTTGTGGAAGACAAACAAAGTGAAGGAATAGCTAGCATCTGGTAGAGAATCAAAAGAATTTTGGATTACATTTCCACAGGTCAATGACCTTATGATGGAGGGAAGGTCATCGATGATGCAACTGATGATGGTTGGGCTTAGGACATCACCTGAGGAACTCCTGTGGAGATGTCCTGGAGTTGAGATGACTAACCTCCAACAACCACAACCGTCTTCCTATGAGTAAGGTATAACTCCAACCAGTGGAGAGTTTGCCCTCTGATACCCATTGCTGCCAGTTTTGTTCAGGCTCCTTGATGCCACACTCGGTCGAATGCAGCCTTGATATCAAGGGCTGTCACTCTCACCTCACCTCTGGAATTCAGCTCTTTTGTCCGTGTTTGAACCAAGGCTGTAATGAGGTCAGGAGCTGAGTGGCCCTGGCAGAACCCAAACTGGGCGTCACTGAGCAGGTTATTGCTGAGCAGGTGCTGCTCGATAGCACTGTTACTGACACCTTCCACTGCTTTACTGATGATCGAGAGTAGATTGATAGGTCATAATTGACCAGTTGGATTTGTCCTGCTTTTTGTGTACACGAAATACCTGGGCAATTTATTGAATTAAACCATATCAAGAAAATGAATGGAAATATGGGGAACGTAATGGGTCTGATTGAAAAGTAGCTCAGAGGCAATAAGTAAAGCGAATGATCAACATGACTGAAAGGATGTTTCCAGTGGGATTCTGCAGAGTCCCTGGTTTTTTGTGTTAAATATCAATCATTTAGACTTAAATGTAGATTTGAACATGTGTATATATTACAAAAATTAAATTCTTGATAGTGAAGAAGGTCACAGGGTTTAGAAAGACATCAACCAACTAGTGGATGTGTGGAAAAGTGGCAAACAGAATTAATGTTGGAGAAGTGTGAGGTAATATTTATGGAAGACAAACAAAGTAAGGGAATAGCTAATAACTGGTAGAGAATCAAAGGATCTTGGATTACGTTTCCATATTTCCACATTTCACCTTATGATGGAGGGAAGGTCATCGATGATGCAGCTGATGATGATTGGGGCTAGGACATTACCCTGAGGAACTCTTGTGGCGATGTCCTGAGGTAACTGGCCTCCAACAACCGCAGCCATCTCCCTATGCATCATGTACGACTCTGATCAGTGGAGAATTTGCACCCCTGATATTCACAGATCTCTGAAGGTAGAGGATCAGTTAGTAAAGTGGTTGAGTAGACTCTTCATTTTACAACACTGGCCAAGGCATGAGACATAAGACAAGGCAGTTTTTGCAAGAACACTGTAATTCACTGATCATATTGAGAATTGTAGAAGTCTTTCAAGAAATCTGGGCATTGCTGTCAACACTGACTTTTGTTGCTCATCCCTAATTATGCTTGAGATGGTCAACATTGAGTCAACGAGTTTTTACAGCATAGATACATTTTGACCTATTGTGAGCTGTCTTCTTGAACCATTGCAGTCCATCAGGTGTAGGTACACCCATAGTGCTGTTAAGGACGATCTTTGACCGAATAAAGCAGGTTTATAATTACAAGTCAGGATGGTGTGCTGGGGAGTTTGTGGGCGCTGGTGGTGTTTCCATCTATTGGCCAGCTCTCCAATTCTGGCATAGCTCCTCAGATGTTAGTAAGGAGGACCTTGCAAACATGATTGGGTAGTGTTTGGCATTTCATTTCTGATGCTGGATTGATGCCAGGTCGTGGGTTCATTTGGTTTTAGTCCATTAGACTTTTGGTAACAGTTTAGCACAACTGAAAGGCTTGTTAAGCCATTTCAGAAGGCAATAAATGGCCAGTCAAATCTCTGTTAGTTTTACCTGACCAGGTAAGGATGGCAGATTCTCTTCCTTGAAGGACATTAGTAAACTAGATGGGTTTTGGAGCAAAATCATAGTTTTATGATCTCCATTCCTGAAATAAGCTTTGTTTTTAAATATAAAATTATTAAACAATCAAACATAAATTTTATCAGCTGCCACAATGGGATTTGGTCCCACATTCCCATAATATTAGTCAGGATGCCTGGATTACTAGTCCAGTAACAGCACCATTATGCCATTTTATGCTTAGAATATCCAGATCTAATATCCACAGTTCAAAAAAGATGTTCTTGCACTCAATGTAGTACAAAGGAGATTTCCAATGATATTACCAGAAATGCAAACTTTGAACTATAAGGAAAGATTGAATAAGCTACGAGTGTTTTCTTTGGAAGAAAGGAGGCTAAGGGGACTTTTAGTTAAGATGTGTAAATTAATAGAGATGAAGGTGCAATGGTTATGAAGGACCTTTAAATCTGAGCAAAGATACCCGTTGCCAGGGCCACAGATTTAAAGTCAGAAACAAAAACAGAAATTGCTGAGAAAACTCAGTAGGTCTGGCAGCATCTGTTGAGAGAAAGCAGAGTTAGTGGTTCAGGTCCAGTGACCCTTCTTCAGAGCCCTTCCTTTAGCTCTGTAGAACGTGTTCTTAACCAGAGTGTGGTAGGTTTCTGGTACATCTGCCTGATAGGGCAGCAGAGTCAGAAATCCTCATCACATTTAATAGAAATTGGATGTGTACTTGAAGTGCTGTGACTCTTGTATTTCTCTTTAATCATTTTGTGATCTGTGGGCAACTCTGACTTCATTTATTGCCTATCTTTAATTGCCCTGGAGAAGTTGGTTGTGGGCTGCCTTCTTGAATTGCTGTTATCCTGAGTATAGGGATACCCATAATGCTGTTAGGAGGGAACTCCTAGATTTTGACACAGTAACACCGAAGGAGCAGCGATATATTTCATTTCTGGAATTCAGCTCTTTTAATGATGTTTGAACTGAGGCTGTAATGAAATCAGGAACCCAGTAGTCCTGGGAGAAGCCAAATTGGACATCACTGAGCAGGTTATTGCTAATCTGGTACTGTCTGGTAGCATTGTTGGTGACACTTGCCATCACATTACGGATGATCAAGGGTAGATTGATGGGGCAGTAATTTGTTAAGTTGGTTTTGTCCGGCTTTTTTTGTACAGGGCATACCTGGAAGAGCTTGGCTCGGGGCATGGGAATTTCTGAAGCACAAGACTTCAGTATTATTGCTGGAATATTACCAGTGCCCACAGCCTTTGCAGTATCTGGTGACTTCAGGTGTTTTGTGGAAGATTGGCAGTTATGATGCTGGGACTTCGAGAAAAGGCACGATGGATCATCCACTTGGCATTTCTGACTAATGACAGATGCAAATGCTTCAGCCTTATCTTTTGAACTGATGTGCCAGGCTGTACCGTTATTGAAGGTGAAAATATTGCGGGTCATCCAATTCTCATTATTTGTTTAATTATCCACCATTATTCATGACTAGAGATGGCAGGACTGTAGGGCTTAAACCTGATACAATGATTGTGGCTGCTCCTATGATGCTGCTTGGCCTGCTGTGTTCATCCAGCTCTGCACAATGATTGTGGGATTGCTTAGCTCTGTCTATTGAACGGTACTGCTGCTGTTTGACATGTAGCCAATCCTGTTTTGCAGATTTGCCAGGCTGACATCTCATTTTTAGATATGCCTGGTGCTGCTCCTGGCATGTTCTCCTGCACTTTTCATTGAAGCAAAGTTGCTCTCCCAGTAATTGGGATAAGAGTTACAGATTGTGGTTGAATACAATATTGCTGCTGCTGGCCCACATTGCCTCATAGATGACCAGCTTTGTGTTGATTGATCTTATCAAAGTTTGTCCCCAGAGTCTGTACAACACAACATTATGGAGGCTATGAGGATGGGATTTGTCTTCATAAGAATTGTGTGGTCACTCCTCATGATATTGCAATGGATGGAGGAATCTGTGACAGGTAGATTTCTGAGGATGAGCTCAAGTAAAGTCTTCCCTCCTGTTGGTTCCCTCACTACCTGCTGCCAATCAGACTTACAGTTATTTCCTTTAGGACTCGACCAGCTTGGTCAGTTTTGATGCTAACTAGCCATCCTTGGTGATGGATGAAATAATTCCATGAAGGCCGGTATCCCATCATCAAGTCACCCCTTATTCATACATGCATAGTAGATGATATGGACCCAGCTCGCTCAGGGCCAGCTCCTAGAGTGGATGGAACCCCTGACACTCCTGTTTATATCTGTCAGCCAGGGCTCCCTGAATGGACCAGATTAACAGCCCCAGTCAGAGAGCTCACATTCTATGAGGTCCACCTGGCTGACCTTGTTCCAATCTCTACAATGGACATTGAAGTCCAACCTCCAACAATCACAACCATCTTCCTATGTGCCAGGCATGACTCCAATCAGTGGAGAGTTTGCCCCCTGATACCCATTGATTCCAGTTGTGCTAGGGCTCCTTGATGCCACTCTCATTTCAATGTGACCTTGCTGTATACCATTCTGCCACACCTCTGGCATGACAGGACTTACCCAAGGATGGTGATGGTGTGCTGGCAACATTATTTTAAGGTACGATTTGGTGAAAATGTCTGTCAGGTTATTGCTTGAATGGCTTGTGAGACAGCTCTCCCAGCTTTGGCACAGACCCTCGGAAGTTCGTTAGAGGGTCTCTGCAAGGTTGACAGTGTAAATTTTGCTGCTGTTATTTCTGGTACCTGACTCAATGCCAGGTGGCCTGTCTGGTTTTGTTTCTTTCTTTGGACTTTGTAGCCCTAGAGTATCTGGCTAGGCCATTTCAGAGGGCAGGTCAGGGCCAACTGCACGATTATTGGTCTGGAATCACATTCTAGCCAGACCAGGTAAAAATGGGACATTTTCAACCCTAAATGACATTAGTGAATCTGATGGGTTTTCACTGCAATCAGTGCTGATTGCATGATCACCATTTGGCTAGATTTTTATTGAATTTGAATTTCCCCATCTTCTATGGTAGAACCTGACTCTATGTCTGTAGAAAATTAGCCTGGAGTTCGGGATTGTTTTCGCATGACAATACCACTGCGTCACAGTCTGGATCAGCTCTAATCACTACCAGCTCGTTGTTGGGGAGGTTTGTTGCCAGCATCCCTTTTCCGTGACTGATCTGGGAACCAACAGAAAAACAACACTCGTGAATCTTAACAAAAAAAGGCTCTGGTCAACAAGACAATTACATGGCAGCAATCAGGTACAATTTACATTAGTAAGATAGACCTTGTTACCAGGTCAATTGGGAGACGTATGGATACGAGCCTTCACCCTATGTGATCCTGAGATGTTCTCTCCTTCTCCTCTCAAATCCTTATGACATCATCAGATTTGCTGAAGCTTAATGAAGTTTGCAACATTAACCCTTACAGAACCATTACCATACACAACATCTCCCCTCAAAAGCTTTTTCTTTTCCAATGTTAACATTTACACGTTCGTGTATATAACTAAATTTACCATGATTCCATCTTTCCAGAGGACTTTACAAATTCATATGGCCTGGGATTTCTCGATTCATGAAATGTATCATTTCTTCCAAGACACGTCCACTTTGGATTGAGAAGATCTTTGGCTTGAGGACTGTTGACCTTGATTCTGTGTGGTCTACAGACTCTCTTTCCACTGCAGAGTCATTTTATTTCTTGAATGTCCTTTGTCATTTCTGCTAAACCAGACAGTCAGCTTAATTGGAGGACATTAATCTCCTGACTCTCTTTCGCAGCGGAAATCTTCTCTGCTGAAACAGATAGTTTTCCCATAATATTATCTGGAGAATCTTCAGTTTCATGAATTTCTTTCGTCGAACACAACTGTTCTGTTAAAACTTGATTTTCTTCTACAATGTCCTAGATTGCTGCACTATGCGATTTCTTCTCGAGCATGATCTGAATCTGGGGATATTGGTTAGTCAGCTTCAATGTGGGCTCCCGTGGAGTTGTATGCAACCCATTTTAAATACATGCTCACAAATCTTTATTCTGCTGGAGCATCTGTATTGAAATACCTAAACTCTTTACTTCAACCTGTCGATTAGATTAAATGTCTTCAATCACCCTTTGTGATTGTCAAACTGGTGAACCCAATGTGATCATGTCCTCAGTCATGGTATTTGAGGTTGGTGTTTGATTAAAACTGCCCCTGGTACTGTTAATTCTATCTTGTAAGATGAAGAATTGAAATATTCCTCATGAAATTCTGTCAGTTCATCGCCTGAATTTGAATCTGATTCTATTCATTGTTCACCAGGCTATTTTGGTACCTGAACAATTGGAATTAAGATTGATCATTGAGCTCAAGTTGATTGTATTACCTCATTCTTTTCTTTTTCATCTTTATCTACTTGTAAACTTTACTGCTTTGTGTCATTTGAATTTTCTCCAGTGATGTTAGAATGTTTTCTAGTCCACTAATCTTATAATCACACATTTTACCATGAATTATGAGATCTTCAAACTCTCTTGAGATCACTGGGCACTACAGGATTGACTGAGCCCTGGTTGTACACCTGGTGATCCTTAAGTGTTTACTGTTTGTAACTTCCTGGACATCTTCCTGAAGAGAAGCTGGCATAACTACTCTTTTGTCGTCGCCTATGATTGTGCAATGCTGTTGGTGCTCCAAGTGTGTGTTCTTGGCCAACTTATAGGAGTTTTGGTCTGGCCATCCTTCAACACAATACCAATGAATGGTAGTGCATTCTGGGTCAATCATGTCACGTTTACTTGAACTAGTTTGACTTGCCTATGCTGGTTCTCCTTGGCCATATGAAAGATACTTCTTATGCCATCTCAGATAATCTCAACAGATTCTTTCTTCATTTTGACGCCAAGATGAATGAAGGAAACCCAATGAAATGTTTTACCATTTGCCTCTTGAACAATGTTCAACAACTGTTTGATCTTTGGCACAAATCAGAGTCTCTAGACCTGCACCATGGATGGCACAATCACATCAGTATCTCTGTGTGACTAGCTATTTGACTTCCTGCGGCCCTGTAACTGTGTCCTATTTTTGCACATCTTCTGGAAGTAGCCTATATTTCTACAGACACAGCATTGTATTTTGACCAATAGGCTGAAATTTTCCCCTCGTTTACTTTATGTGTTACCTCACTATGTATGTTTTTAGGGTTTCTATCTTACATATGCTTTTATTCATTATATACCTGACAGGTTCTGTTACTCCTTGTGACAACGTTATCTACTACTCAGGATTTTCCCATGATTGTTCCTGCTTTCAGTTTCCAGCACAATCTAAATAGTTTTCTTCAAAGTCAAATTTTCTTTAACGTATAATAACTCTGACAAAGACTAATCAGCAACTGCATCAGTGCTTCTGTCCCATAAGAATTTGATTTCAAACCTCGATAGTCACATTTGTCTACTAACCTGTTGAGATCATCAATGAACTTGTCTATGGATTCCCCTGGATGTTGATCTCTTGTGTTAAGTGATGCTCTTTTAATAAGTAAGTTTGTTCTCAGGTTAAAGTCATTGTCAACATATTGTAGAATTTCATCAAAAGCACTTGTGCCTTGTTTCATATTTTGATGAGCTATAATGTCATCAGCTGAAGATTCTATTGAATAGAATATTTACTTGTTCAGCTTGTGACTTGGTGTCAGCTTGTAAGAGATTCTGCATCTTGAAAGCCATTTTTTTCAAGATGTCCAACCCTCTGATTCTGAAATGAAATCTACCAGGCAGTACTTTTGTCATAACAAGGTGCAGAGCTGGATGAACACAGCAGGCTAAACTGCATCAGAGGAGCAGGAAAGCTGATGTTTCGGGCCTAGACCCTTCTTCAGAAATGGGGGAGGGGAAGGGGATTCTGAAATAAATAGGGAGAGAGGGGGAGGCGGATAGAAGATGGATAAGGGAGAACATAGGTGGAGAGGAGACAGACAGGTCAAAGAGCCGGGGGTGGAGCCAGTAAAGGTGAGTGTAGGTGGGGAGTTAGGGAGGAGATAGGCCAGTCCAGGGAGGACGGACAGGTCAAGGGGGCGGGATGAAGTTAGTAGGTAGGAGATGGGGGTGGGGCTTGAGGTGGGAGGAGGGGATAGGTGGGAGGAAGGACAGGTTAGGGAGTGGGGGATGAGCTGGGCTGGTTTTGGAATCCGATTGGGGCAGGGGAGATTTTGAAGCTTGTGAAGTCCACATTGATACCATTGGGCTGCAGGGTTCCCAAGCGAAATATGAGGTGCTGTTCCTGCAACCTTCGGGTGGCATCGTTGTGGCACTGCAGGAGGCCCGGGATGGACATGTCATCGAAGGAGTGGGAGGGGGAGTTGAAATGGTTCGCGACTGGGAGGTGCAGTTGTTTATTGCGAACCGAGCGTAGGTGTTCTGCAAAGTGGTCCCCGAGCCTCCGCTTGGTTTCCCCGATGTAGAGGAAGCCACACCGGGTACAGCGGATGCAGTATACCACATTGGCAGATGTGCAGGTTGGCATCTGCTTGATGAGGAATTCTTCTTGGGGCCTGGGATGGGGGTGAGGGGGAGGTGTAGGGGTAGATGTAGCACTTCCTGCGGTTGCAGGGAAAAGTGCTGGGGTGGTGGGGATGGAGGGGAGTGTGGAACGGACAAGGGAGTCACAGAGAGAGTGGTCCCTCCGGAAAGCAGATAAGGGTGGGGAGGGAAAAATGTCTTTGGTGGTGGTGTCAGATTGCAGATGGCGGAAGTGTTGGAGTATGATGTGTTGGATCCGGAGGTTGGTGGGGTGGTACGTGAGGACGAGGGGGATTCTGTTTTCGTTGTTATTGCAGGGACGGGGTGTGAGGGATGAGTTGCGGGAAATGTAGGAGACACGGTCGAGGGCGTTCTCGACCACTGAGGGGGGGATGTTGCAGTCATTGAAAAACGAGGACATCTGAGATATTCGGGAGTGGAATGCTTCATCCTGGGAGCAGATGCGGCAGAGGCGAAGGAATTGGGAATAGGGGATGGCATTTTTGCAGGAAGGTGGGTGGGAGGAGGTGTATTCTGGGTAGCTGTGGGAGTCGGTGGGCTTGAAATGGATATCGGTTTCCAGGTGTTTGCCAGAGATGGAAACAGAGAGGTCCAGGAAAGAGAGAGAGGCATCAGAGATGGTCCAGGTGAACTTAAGGTTGGGGTTGAAGGTGTTGGTGAAGTGGATGAACTGTTCGAGCTCCTCGTGGAAGCATGAGGTGGCACTGATACAGTCATCAACGTAACGGAGGAAGTAGTGGGGTTTAGGGCCTGTGTAGCTATGGAAGAGGGATTGTTCCACGTAACCTACAAAGAGGCAGGCATAGCTTGGGCCCATGCGGGTACCCATGGCCACCCCCTTTGTCTGTAGGAAGTGGAAGGAATTGAAAGAGAAGTTGTTAAGGATGAGGCCGAGTTCAGCTAAATGGATGAGGGTGTCAGTGGAGGGGGACTGGTCGGGCCTGCAGGACAGGAAGAAGCAGAGGGCCATTAGGCCATCTGCATGGGGAATGCAGGTGTATAGGGACTGGACGTCCATGGTAAAGATGAGGTGTTGGGGACCAGGGAATCGGAAGTTTTGGAGGAGGTGGAGGGCGTGGGTGGTGTCACGGATGTAGTTGAGGAGTTCCTGGACCAAAGGGGAGAAAATGGAGTCGAGATAGGTGGAGATAAGTTCGGTGGGGCAGGAGCAGGCGGAGACAATGGGTCGACCAGGGCAGTCAGGTTTGTGGATTTTGGGAAGGAGATAGAAGTGGGCGGTGCAGGGTTGGGGAACGATGAGGTTGGAGGCTGTGGGTGGGAGGTCACCTGAAGTGATGAGGTTGTGGATGGTTTGGGAGATGATGTTTTGGTGGTCAGGGGTGGGGTCATGATCAAGAGGGCGGTAGGAGGAGGTGTCAGAGAGTTGGCGCCTGGCCTCGGCGATGTAGAGGTCAGTGCGCCATATTACAACTGCGCCTCCCTTGTCCGTGGTTTTTATGGTGAGGTTGGGATTGGAGCGGATGGCTGCACGTTCTGCGGGGGAGAGGTTGGAGTGGGTGAGAGGGATGGAGAGTTTGAGGCGCCTGATGTCTCGACGGCAGTTGGAGATGAAGAGGTTGAGGGAGGGTAGGACGCCTTGGGGTGGTGTCCAGGAGGAGGGGGTGTGCTACACCTGCCCCTACACCTCCCCCCTCACCCCCATCCCAGGCCCCAAGAAGACCTTCCACATCAAGCAGATGTTCACCTGCACATCTACTAATGTGGTATACTGTATCTGCTGTTCCAGATGTGACCTCCTCTACATCAGGGAAACCAAGCGGAGGCTTGGGGACCACTTTGTGGAACACCTACGCTCGGTTCGCAACAAACAACTGCACCTCCCAGTCGCGAACCATTTCAACTCCCTCTCCCATTCCTTAGATGACATGTCCATCCCGGGCCTCCTGCAGTGCCACAACGATGCCACCCGAAGGTTGCAGGAACAGCACCTCATATTTTGCTTGGGAACCCTGCAGCCCAATGGTATCAATGTGGACTTCACAAGCTTCAAAATCTCCCCTCCCCCGACTGCATCCCAAAACCAGTCCAGCTCATCCCCACCCCCAACCTCATCCCAAAACCAGCCCAGCTCGTCCCCGCCTCCCTAACCTGTCCTTCCTCCCACCTATCCCCTCCTCCCACCTCAAGCCCCACCCCCATCTCCTACCTACTTGCCTCATCCCGCCCCCTTGACCTGTCCGTCCTTCCTGGGCTGACCTATCCTCTCCCTAACTCCCACCTACACTCACCTTTACTGGCTCCATCCCCGCCTCTTTGACCTGTCTGTCTCCTCTACACCTATCTTCTCCTTTATCCATCTTCTATCCGCCTCCTCCTCTCTCCCTATTTATTTCAGAACCCCCTTCTCCTCCCCCATTTCTGAAGAAGGGTCTAGGCTCGAAATGTCAGCTTTCCTGCTCCTCTGATGCTGCTTGGCCTGCTGTGTTCATCCAGCTCTACACCTTGTTATCTCAGATTCTACAGCATCTGCAGTTCCTACTATCTCTGAAAGTACTTTTGTCATGTCATTTCTTCCTCAATTAAAAGTGTTTTTAATTCTTATTCCTTCAATACAGCAATGATATTTATTCTATTGTCTTAAAGGATCTTAAACTCTGTAAAAAAGCAATTTTGTCCCTTTGTGCTGTTTGCCAGTTTTTTTCTGCATTGTTTCAGTCAAAATGGAGATGTATCACTTTCTGCAGCTGCAATGGAGATTTCCCACCTCTAAGGGCAAAATGCATGATTTCCCAACTTGCTCAGGTAAGCAAACATCCTCCTTTCCTTGACTTTCCAAAATGACACCTCATGCCTGCAGGCTTAATAAATTCTTCCTGCCTGAACCATGGTTTTAATTATGGATCTCCTGCTCTTCTTGCAGCTTCAAATCGTCTTCTTACTATGTTCTTCTGTTTAGGCCCTTAAGTGGCTCCTGTGTCGTCTTACTTCTGGCTTCACAATGTGGTCATGTGCTGTGACCTGGGTTCAAATTAATTCTTCAGCTCCTTGATTTTCCGACTGTGCCTGTGTCTCGTGTTGTCAGTTCAGTATAGGGACTATACTTGTTGTGGGCTATAACTACTTCTTTTTAAATTTCAACTTCTCAGCCCATCTTGCACTTTTAATCTAAAGCTGTCCTCTTGCTCAACAGGGAGTTTTAACTTTACTCTCAGATCTCCAATTCCTATTTGCTTCTTTAACTGAACCTCTAACCAAGACTACTGCTGCAGATCCTCCCTTCCCGATGGAATTTGTGACTTGCCTGTGCATCTGGCTCACACTTGCTTCTATGCTTCTCTTACCAGGTCTGAACAAAAAGGCCTTATTACAAAGTGCTGTCTTGCCCTTATAGATCTTTTCATGCGTTTCTGTGCAACCTGCCTCCATATTCAGCTGCTGGAGCTGCCAACTGTCTATTTGAGTATCTCCCAAAGCCATAAAGTCTTTGAAGCTGCTGGGACTACTGGAAGTCTTTGTTCTGGGGTCTACTAGAATTGTCTGCACTTGGGTCCCAACGACATTACCAAATTGCATGAAATTTAAGGCAGTCTTCAACATTAACCCTGTCAGAACCATTGCCATTTACTACAGTAGCCTACAGGGATAAGGAACGAGAGCAGGTAAGTTAGAGTAGCCAGAATTATTATCTTACAACCTACAAGATAGATCAATCAGCCTCTTTCTATGCCATACATTTATGATTCAATTAGAATTCAGTTTACAAATGAGGTGAATTGGCATAAATATTGGTGACAAATAAAAAGAAAAGAACGAGCATTTCTCTGTTGCCTTTCATGACCTTAGAATTTTCCAGAGGTGTTCACAGCCAATGAGTACTGTCGAGTCGTAGTCACTATTGTAATCTAGGAAACACAACAGCCAAATTTAGTTCTGAGGAAGGATCACTGAACCTGAAACATTAACTCTGATTTTTTTCTTCACAGATGCTTCCGGACCTGTTGAGCTTTTCCAGCAACTTCTGTTTTTGTTCCTGATTTACAGCATCCACAGTTAGACCATAAGACCATAAGACATAGGAGCAGAAGTTAGGCCATTTGGCCTCTCGCCTCTGCTCTGCCATTCAATCATGGCTGATAAGATCCTCAACCCCATTCTCCCGCTTTCTCCCCCTAACCCTTGATCCCCTTGATAATCAAGAACGTATCTATCTCAGTCTTAAATGTGATCAATGACCTGGCCTCCACAGCCTTCTGTGGCACTGAATTCCATAGATTCACCACTCTCTGGCTGAAGAAGTTTCTCCTTATCTCTGTTCTAAAAGGTCTTCCCTTTACTCTAAGGCTATGCCCTCATCTTCCAACATCCACTTTGTCCAGGCCATTCTGTATTCTGCAAGTTTCAATTAGATCCCCCCTCATTCTTCTAAACTCCAATAGTTATCGTTCCAGAGTCTTCTGGTTTTTTTTTTTGGTTTAAATTTAGTTTTCTGGGTTGTCTGGACAAACTTATGCCTCGATTTACAAGGACTGGTGCTTAGCCCAGATGTTAGTTCGTGGCATGGTGCAGTAACACTGTCACATCTCTGAGTCAGAAGATGAGTTCAAGGCTTGTTCTGAAGACTTGAGCACATAATTTTGGCTCTGTTGGTGCATTGAAGGAGTACTGCACTGTGAGAGATGCTGCCCTTCAGTTGAGCCATTAAATTCAAGTGACCAAGTCAATAAAAACAAAATGATGCAGGTGTTGGAAATCTAACATGAAAATGGAAATGCTGAAAAAACTCAGCAGGTCTGGCAGCATCAGTGGAGCAAGAAATAGAGTCAAGGTTTTGAGTTGAACATGACTCTTCACAGCTTCTTTAGTTCTGAAGAATAGTCATAATTGATTTGAGACATTAACTCTGTTTTTCTCTCTCCGCAGATGCTCCCAGAACTGCTGAGTCTCCCTAGCACTTCCTGTTTACATTTATTCAAGTGAGACTTGAACACACAGACTTTTAACTAAGAGTGTGGCCTTTCGCAGCCATGGAAATGAACTCAGATGACATCCATCAGCTCTTAAAAGATATAGCAGAACGGTTAGTCCAGTCTGTCTAGAACACTTTGATTAAATACCATAACTATTAGCTTCTGCATTTGATTCAGTGTGAGAGCTGATTACTTACAGTTTCACACACTCCCAACAAACAGAAGTTAACCTTTAAATGTACATTCACAGCAGTGTCAGTGCTAACATATGGCTAACCCTTAAAACAAAGTGGTGATAATCAGAATAACAACCTGCTAGAAAGGAATGCAAACTGGTAGAAACTGTCTAGATGAGCTTTTTGTACAAATCAACAACAATGCATTTAACTCACTGAATGATGTTGCCCAGTTAGCGCCCTTGACATCAGTTACTGGCTGGGGACAGAGAAAATCTGTGTCAACTAACTACTAACTTTATTAGTTCAGTTAAAACAGACATGCAATTCACATAGTTTGGTTAAGAAATGGTTAAAAGCAGGCATGCAATTGAGTCAAGACTAAAATCTATACGCACACCCACCACGTTTCTCAGATGTTCCCTGAACTGTCACAGAAAATAAAGGCTAATACCTGAGAATCAGAGTTCACACTGGCCAGATGATTCCCCCAGGTCCTCGGTTATAAACTCCATGCTTGTAGCATAGGGTTCTCCACATCAGTGAAGGTTGATCTCCAGAGTTTTTGCTGCTGAGCATGCCCAAAATCCTTCATTTTTATCCTTTCTCCTTATCTTCCCGAACTGTGGTGTCTTGTTCTTGTTAATTGGCTCATATGGCGAGCCTGTGTCCTTTCATTATAGGCTCCGGCCCAAGGACACTGTTAGTATTACCTCATTACTCTTCCACCAAATAAGGATTTATACTATGTCACTTTATGTCACTTCTCTTGCTTTCCTCTGAGTCAAGCCTGCTTCATAATTCATTTCATTATTTTTCCTGTCTTTGCACCAGATGTCTTGATATCTTCGCAACCAGAAACCTATGTTTCGAAAGCTTTAATGGCTCCAGCATTATGGAGGGGAGAGATCCAGACCTCTAACAGAGAATGTGTTGGAGAAAGTCAGCAGGTCTGACAGTACCTGCACAGAGAGAAACAGAGTTGTTGTTTCGAGTCTGGAACTGAAGAACCCTTTGAAATCTCCACGCTCCTCCAGTCTTGGTCTCCTGTGCATCACCAGTTTTTCCTGCTCTCCCATTGGTTTGGTGTGCTTTTGGCTTCTTAAGCTGTAAATCCTGGGATTCCTCCCTAAACGTTTGTATCTGCTTACTTTGCTCACTTACTTTGAGATGCTTCTGAACACCTATTTCTTTGATCATGCTTTTAGCCACTTCTTCTGATAGCTCCTATTTTGCTCAGTCTCAAATTTGTCTAACAACATTCCTGTGAATTGGTTTGGGACTTTTCAGCTCATGAAAGGTGCTTTACAAATGCAACTTTGTTGTTGATTCCATACTGTGGAAAACCTTAGCCATTGAGCCTAATCCCATTTCCCAGCCCTTAATTGGTTATGGCACTCACGGTGTGGTCAAATGTTTTACTTATTGTGAATCAACCTGTTCAAAAGATATTATTACACACCTCTGGATCAGGTGGGATTTGAACTCAGGCCTCCTGGCTCAGAGATAGGAACACTACATGAGCCCCCTCCAAATACTTCACAACTATCAAGAAAGTTTTTGCCTCTTCTACCCTTCCAGTTCTCCATCACCGTCCTGGGTGAAAATGTTTCCCCTCAAATATTGTTCAACCTCTCAACCTATATCTAAGTCTCATGGTCATGTGCTCCTTAGCCAACTGGAATAGAACCAGCCTATACAGTCTATTTAGACCCCTCAGATTTTCCTTCAGCTTCCTCAGTTGCAAAGAATCCACCCTCTGACTATCTATTGCCTTCTTCAGAAATAAAATTCTCCAGCCCCCGTAACATTCTCATAAATCCATCTGCATTCTGTCTGTGGAATCTTCTTGTTCTTGCTTCCCCATCATTGAAGTGTCCCAAGGCTACACTCCTGCATTTTTGAAGACAAGCTTCATAATCCTTTCAACTGATTGGAACTGTTGTAAACTGAATGAAGACAAGGCAAACTGCTTAAAAATGCAAAGCCATGTCAAGGCTGAGGTGAACAAAAACAAACAAATTGCCGTTGAAGGTGGCAGGAAGGAGCAGGGACTGTGAAAAGTGAGACTACCTATAGACCAAACAACTATCAAAATCTATTATGGTCGGAAGCAGACATTAGCAAATGCAAAGTACAAGACTTTGATGCTGTGGCTATCACAGACAGAACCCAACAAACAAGAACCTTGGAGAAATACACTGAAACCATTATTTCAAGGCAGTTTCTGAGAGTTTATAGAGATTACTAAAATGCTGTCTCCATTTCTCTCTCTCTCTCTCAGGGGTACATGTTGCTGTATTTACTCCATTGTTTCACATTCACAAAGCCGCTATTCAGTCTAATACAGCCACTGCATTGGTCTCTCTTCAAGGCTCAGGGACTACAGCCCTCACTATTGTTTGCATCATATCTACTCCACAGCTTTCACCCACCTCATCCTCCCAAACTACTCTGCTTCATGTCCTGTGCAATTCCAATTTACGTACTGGGGACATCTCATCATCTTTCCTTCTCATGCATCATCAGAAATTGCACTAACATCCACTTCCATCACACTCTACACTTCAATATAGCTCATTGCATCTTCTGGATGTTCCTGTAATCCCAGACTGTCTCCTGACTGACGTTCCTGTAATCCTAGACTGTCTCCCTGTTTGATGTTCCTGTAAGCCCAGACTGTCCCTCTCGCTGATATTCCTGTAATCATAGACTGTGTCCGTGTCTGACATATTTATAATCCTGGACTGACTCCCTGACTAACGTTCCTGTAATCCTTGGATTGGTTGCATTCAATTTCCGGAACTGACCATTGGCCAATCCCTGGACTGGAAATGGATGAGCCTTTGACTAATTGTGGCAGTATTCCCTGACTGACTGTCACTCCCCTTGATGCTACACTTGGTCAAATATGGCCTTCATGTCAAGGGCTATCACTCTCACTTCACCTCTGGAATTCAGATTGTTTGTCCACGTTTGAACCAAGGCTGTAATGAGGTCAGGAGCTCACGCAGCAAACACAGGAACAATGAGGAAATTATTGTTGGAAAGGTGCTTCTCGATAGCACTGTTGATGACACCTTCTATCGAATGTAGAAAGATGAGGCAGTAATTGACTGGTTTGGACAAGTCCTGATTTCTTTTTGTGTGTACAAAGACATACCTGGACAATTTTCTACATTGTTGGGTAGATGCCAGTCCTGTAACTGTACTGGAACAGCTTGGCTAGGCATGTGGCACATTATGGAGCATGACACCATTGTCTGAGAAGCTGTGGCAGTGACTCTGAATATGCAGTTGCCAGTTAGTTAACTACAATTGCTCCACTGTTGCTGTGGGAAGGTGATGGTCTAATATCTATTCTTCTCTCTGCAGATGCTGCCAGACATGCTGAATTTCTCCAGCACTTTCTGCTTTTGCATCAAATTTCCAGCATCCACAGTTCTTTATTTTTATTCTTCTATAGCCTTGCTCTTTTTATGGATTCAACTCATTAGTTTCTTTTGTGAGATACAGTTTCAACATGATACAGATAAATACATTGCTAAAGCAGAAACACTATATCTCTGGAACCTCTCTTGACATTGTGAAACGTCTGAAACATCAGACTTCCTGCTCCTCTGATGCTGCTTGGCCTGCTGTGTTCATCCAGCTCTACACCTTGTTATCTCTTGTGAAATGTATGGCAGGTTTCCCATTGTCCACCTTCAGTGATTCTCTTCAGCTCCTATGATGTGTGAAAGCTGCAGCACTATGGGCCTCCTGTTTATCAGTGAACCTCTTGTTGTATCCTGGCCCTTACCAACGCAATTGACTCCCACTGCAAACTGATGTGGAGGTGCTGATGTTGGACTGGGGTGGACAAGGTCAGAGGTCTCATGATACCAGGTTATAGTCCAACAGGTTTATTTGAAAACACAAGCTTTCGGAGTATAGCCTCTTTGTCAGGCTACGCTCCAAAAGCTTGTGTTTTCAAATGAACCTGTTGGACTGCAACCTGGTGTCGTGTGACTTCTGACCTTCTGCAAGCTGAGTTTTACATGATCTGTTTCTCAGCTTCACAACTTCAGATAGTAAGGTACTTTTTTTTATCTCGGTGTTGTTTTTGCCAGTGAGTAGCCCAGGGGGTACTGGCTGATTTTGAGCCAATATTGTGAGAGGGCTCTGACTGATTCTTCAAGTTTTACACAGATAGATAGAAAGACAGATAGATAGATTGATTGATAGATAGATAGACAGATAGATAGATAGAAAGAAAGAAATTTATTGTTACTTGCATTTGTGAAAATATTGTAAAATGTGCATAAGGTGCCACAAAATAGTGCCATTTAATTACATACATACTTATCTAAAAAAAAGACAAAATTGAGACAAATGTCATTTTTTATTCATTTCACAGCCTCTTGGTTTCAGGAACCAGCAACTGCTAAAGACCAGGGTCTGCCCAACTTCTGAGGACTGGAGCCTTTCGAACTGCCAATGACCAGGGGCCTCTCGAAACTGCCAAGAACCTGTCAAATGCACCGAGGACCAAGCCCTGGGGAAACTGCTGGGAACTGGGGCCATTCGAAACTGCCGTGGACCAGGGGCCTATCGAAAACACCAAGGATTAGGGGCCTGTTGAAGCCACTGAGGATTTTGGGCCTGCTGGAACTGCTGAGGACAGCTTAGTCGTTCAGCAGAAGAAGAGGCCAATCTGCCCATGTGTTTGTGCTGGCCCTCTAAATTAGTCTCTGCAGTTTCCAAACAGCCCGATTTTTATGTTACTTTTCAATATTTGCATTTTTCATCCTCCATCATTGGTAGTTGTGCCTTCAGCTGTTTAGACCCTCAACACATGAATTCTCTTCATAAATCCTGCACCTCTGCACTCCAGTATATGCCAGATCAGAACAACATGTTGTACCTTAGATAACAAGGTGTAGAGCTGGATGAACACAGCAGGCCAAGCAGCATCAGAGGAGCAGGAAGGCTGTCGTTTCGGGCCTAGACCTTGTTTGTTTTGGCTCCATTGATAGAAACCTATCATGAGGGCAAGAAATTAAGTGGGAGATTTGCACTTCAACGGGAATGCAGGTCAGGAGAGCTGTAAAATGGGCTGCCGATTCACCCATTGTCCATTGTTTATTCTCAAACAAAGTTAAAATGACCTAGTCCACAACCCTAACAAAAAAAAAGCTTGTAAGCTTAGAACTTGTGCTTCGAACACAACAAAAGCTGCTATTGCAAACGAGGCCCCTCATTATTTAATTTCAATGACAATGTGATCAGACCTTGGTTTAAGGCAAAGCCAGCTCCCCTCTCCTCCCACCACTTTTGTAATTTAGCTGTAAAATAGAAGCTGCTTTACCTGCCCTGAAGGGGTCTGGTTTCTTGATTATTGTGTAAATATGGTGTCACAATTTTGCTCCAGTACTCGAAGGGTTGACTGTTTTCCAGCAGCTCCCTTTAGTTAGTAACAGCACACTACGAGGGAGAAAATTGAAGTAAAGAGAGTTAATTCAGGTCAGGTTGATTTAAATTCAGGCTTGATTTCCTGTGGGATTTGGGTTAGTGTGGACCAACAGACTCACAATTTCACTATCATAATAACACAGTGAAGAAAGGAACATACTGAAAATCATCTGGACGCCTTGAGTTTAAGTAATCTATTTCTGTCAGTTATCACCTAACTGAGTTCCTTCTGACAGACTCTACATCATAGGCTCCCTTTCAGTCCCTAGCGTGCCTAATAAACAGTTCACCATCATCGGCGAGTGCTGTTCCTGTAGGCACAGCCAACTAATGTTACATCAGGGCCTGTTTTCTGATCAAGTGCAGGGTTTAGAATATGTCAAATGGCATGTGATGGATAAAGCTGTTGGTTGACTATAAAATGGCTTGGCCAAATTCACAAATAGTCTATGAATCAGGAAATACAGAATGATCTGACAACTGGCTTATACCTCTCAGGCGCTGTTCTGATAGAGTGACTTCGAACTTGACACGTGCTTAACCAAATAATTGGACAGACGGTAATGCTGTTTGGGAGCTGCTTTCTGCCAACACTGTTTATTTGTTGCTAACATTTGTGTCCCTTGCTGCAGTGTTAAGATAAATTACTGTAATTAAATCACACAGATAGCCCTGCAATGCTCACAGTGTATGATATCCATTGTACACCAAGATTCCCACAGTAAGTACTACTGCTGGCTGTGAGGTGCTCAGGAGGCCACTGTCAAGCCACGGTTCAGTAGGTGTAAGTACTTTTATGAGTAAAACGGGGAAAACAAAAGAAATTTCTTACTATCGTGCTCATGTGATCGCATGTATATCCAATACAGGGCAAAGATTTTTGGAGGTAATTAATCACACATTGGGAAGCTCTTGGCTAGTAAAACCAATAAGCAAGAACATGGTTGCTGAATGAAGAGGCTGATATTTCTGATCTTAAAGACATATATTATGTTGGGTCAGATTATCTGACAAGTGGAAATCTCAAGCAGGTAGCCACTCTGTTCCATTTTATGGAACAAAAGAGCTCTGCATTTCTGACACTAGGTTCCAATCAGGGCTCCTTCAGAAATCAGAGAATAGAATCCCCACAATGTGGAAGCAGGCCATTCAGCCCATTGAGTCCAAACCAACCCTCTGAGGAGCATCCCAACTAGATCTACCCCATTCCTGTAACCTTACATTTCCCATGGCCAATCCACCTAGCTTGCATATCCCTAGACACCATGGGAAATTTAGCATGGCCAATCCACCTAACCTACATATCTTTGGACTGTGGGAGGAAGCCCACGCAGCTTCAGAGAGAATGTGCAAATTCCACACAGACAGTCGCCTGAGGGTGGGATCAAACCCAGGTCCCAGGCGCTGTGAGGCAGCAGTGCTAACCACTGAGCCACCCTTGTATGATGTGGCTGCAGAGATGTATTTCCATTCTGACAGGTTCCTCACCGCGTAGCGCTGTGGGGGCATGCAAAATGCAGCAGTCCGTGGTTGTATTCTGTAAACGAATTGTCCCCCTTACAGTCAGCCACTTTGACAGGCTGCCCCTGTGGAAGAGTAAGTAGATAAAGTAAGTAGGATGTTAGGACACTGGGAGTAAAGAGTGCCAGGTCAGAAGGATGCCAGTTGGGTAGGGGCAGAGTGTCAGCGGAGTAAGGTTCAAGGGCATAAGGTGAGAAGGGGACCAGGTAAATGGTGAAGTGTTTAGGATATGTCAGGGTATGTGGGAGGCATTGGGGTGGGGGTGGGATGTTGTGTTTGTGTGCTTTAGGTGGTGGGCGTGGGGTCAAATCTGGTGGTGAGGGAAGGAGTGTCAAGTCTGGAGTAGAAGAAGGTGGAGGGGTGTTGGTCAGGTCCAGAGCAGTGGTAGATATTGGGCTTGGTTCACGGCATGGCTTTCCAGTCTTGTATCATGTCCCGGGAAGACAGAGGAGAAAAGTCAGGGTCGGCCATGGGTATAAGGGCAAGTGTAAATGTATTTGACTGGGGTGAGTTGGAATCAGCTGAATATTTATTCAGGACTTAGACTAGGTATTTAAAAGACAAACGTTTCCTGAGTAACTTGTTTTGTTTTGTTTTGTTTCCTGAGTAACTGTTGTCTTACTAACTGCAGTGACCTTGAATTCTCCAGTTTAATTGGAGACAGTAAAATGATTCCAAGTGTAGAGGAATTGCCCAGCAAAATCTTCAAATTTACTGGGCAATTCCTTTGGAGTCTACTCCAATGGGAATTTCACAGTGTCCCCATAATGACTGTGTGACTGTTGGAAAGTCCAGGCTAATATTTTTTTAAGTTTCAATTGGACTGTTTCATGTGCATACCATTCATGATACTGGTAAATGTTTAATTATCTGACTATGTTGGGCAAGATTAAAAAACGCTGGTCATACCTTTCTGACTCATTGGAACCTTGTTAAATATTGGAACTCCATGAAATTAAAACATCTTGCCACGTCAGTCCTAATTGTCTGAGGAGAAGGAAGTTTATTAAATGATCTCAGGGGTCAGTGCCCACTGAGTGTGACTGCATTTGTTTTTCTGCAACTGTGGTCCAGAGATTCTGGGGAGAGGGTTGGTGTGGACTTGATGGGCCGAATGGTCAGCTTCCACACAGTACGGATTCTGTTCTATGATTCTAAGCCCCTTCTTTCTTAATCAAAGAAGGGGGCTCTGCATTTCTGAGAGGAGATTCCAATCAGGCCTCCCCCTGGAGCGTAGGACTGAACTTCCATTCTGACAGTTCTTTTCACAGCACTTCTGGAATTTAAAGGTTTTGACAGGCACTTTAACAACTTCTGCCAAAAGGGCACATATATAACTGTGGTGACCCTTGTAACACAGTTGAAGTGTCCCTACCTCTGGCTTGGAATGCCTGGGGTTCAAGCCCCACATACTCCAGGGGTATGTCATAACATGCATTAACAGGTCGATTAAAAATATCTATAAGAAGAGTGTGCCAGGCTGGCGAGGGTTAGGGTGCCAACTGAGGCGGGGATAGGAGGGTTTTAGTATCTGAGGTGGTGTGTTTCATGATCTAGGGGAAGCAGTTCGGGTCCTGGGACAGGGGTGTGAAGTCAGGGTCTGGGACAAATATGATTCAGGGTGTGTGAGGTGAGTATGGGGTTAGTTTAACAGTTACTCAGTAATTAGACAATGCATTTAATCATCTCACTTTTTCAAAGTAGCTACTTAATTAACTCCAGTCGAACCCTCTGAATTCTCTGATTTAAATGGAGACCTTCAGAGTATTTTGCAGTAGGGGAATTGCTCAGAGTAACGTTCAGTTTCACAGTCAATTCCTTTGGAGTCTGTTATGGAATATTGCGTACAACCCTGATTTCCCTGCTTTAGGAAAGACGTTGTTAAACTGGAAAGGGTTCAGAAAAGATTTACAAGGATATTGCTGGGGTTGGAAGGTTTGAGCTGTAGGGAGAGGCTGAATAGGCTGAGGTTATTTTCCCTGTAGAGTCGGAGGCTGAGGGGTGACCTTATAGAGGTTTATAAAATCATGAAGGGCATGCATAGGGTGAATAGCCGAGGTGTTTTTCCCAGGGTAGTCCAAAACTACAGGGCATAGGTTTAATGTGAGAGGGGAAGGATTTAAAAGAGACCTAAGGGCAACTTTTTTATGCAGAGGGTGGTGCATGTATGGAATGAGCTGCCAGAGGAAGTGGTGGAGGCTGGCACAATTCCAACAAGCAAAAGGCATCTGTGTGGGTATATGAATAAGAAGGGTTTAGAGGGATATGGGCCAAATGCTGGCAAATGGGACTAGATTTATTTAAGACATCTGGTTGGCATGGATGAGTTGGACCAAAGGGTCTGGTTCCATGCAGTATAAATCTATGACTGTGTGATGGGGGTTCTGCAGGGTACCAATGGGCAACTCCCATCTGCACTGGAATAACAAATGTCTGGCTAACAGAAAATCATCTTCAATATGTTGTAGAACCAATAATAGGACAACAGCCTGTGTATGAATACTTGCCTAACAGCAATCATAATAGGATTAAATTCAATACAATATTTGGGAGGACAAAACAAGAAACAATTAGAAAAGTGAAATTTGGGTAAAACTGATTTCAATATGATGAAGTGGAGATTTGCCAGAATAAACTGGGCAAGTCTGCTAATGGTCAAAGCAACAGAAGATGATTGGGAGGCATTCAAAAAACAATTTAATATGATACAGAAACAATTTATACTCATATGGGTATAACCTTTACCTGTTAAATAAAGCTAGCTTCAGATGACACAAAAGGTAAGTGACAATATAAAATTTAAAGGAAAAACACATAAAAGGGCAAGAAATAACAGAAATCCTGGCTAATGGGAAAACGCCGAGAGCATCAAAGGGTGACAAAACAAATAACAAGATTTTCAAAATTGGAGAATGAAAAAAAACTTGCAAATGGTTTCAAAACTAATGCAACTTATAAAACAATTACATTAGGAGTAAAAGGAGGGGGTAATGGTTCAAGAACAGTTATGGCAATATGGTTGATGAAAATAAGGCAATGTTGAACATGTTGAACAATTATTTTTGCCTGTCCTTACAGCGGTGGAAGATTAGTTTGCCTGAAATCCCAAGGAATTTAATAACAAATTAAGAGTGAAATGCAATCTGTGTGAAATTCACCAAAATTAACACAAATAAAATAACCACAGTTAGGTATTAATGGCACTCCATTCTCAAGGTTTTAAAGGAAGTGAGAACATTGAAGATTCCTTAACTATTCTGTTGACTAGATTAGAAAATTGCAGGTCATTTTTCTAGATACACAAGATGAGAAAAGAAAAAACAGGTACTATCAGACCAGTTAGCCTAACATCTGTTGCCAGGAATTATAGCGGTCTATAATTAAGGATAGGATGACTGAACACCTTGAAATGTTCTAACTGATCATTTAGAGTCAGCATTGATTTGTGAGGGAAGGCAAAAACAAATCTGGTGAACTCAATTACATTTTTTGAACTGAAGTGGCAGACAGGGGAATCCTAACAGATGTTATTTATATGGTTTTCCAGAAGGCATTTGATAAAGTTCCCCATAAGAGAGCGTGGAATTGAAGGAAAATTATTGATTTGGCTGAGCATTAGAAAACTGCAATGAAGGATAATTGTCAGGTAACCTAATTTTCGAGATATGAATAGTCATTTTTGGAAAGGATCTTCCTTGATTCTTATTATGCAAGTCTTTAGCCGTGAGTCCAAACTTCTATGAGAAGGATTATGGGAGTGAGTTTTTAAACAGGCGTACAGAAATGATTGACAGCTTTGTGATGTTACAATTGGTTAGGCTGGGATTCCTTTGTCAAATGCTCAGTCTTTGCACAGGATAAAAATGTTGCAAGTGTTTACAGTTTCTGCTATTGATAGTTTAAAGGTCCGGTTGATTGGCGTTTTTAATAGGAATATAACAACAGCATATTTTTTGCAGAAAATTATGAAGGGGTGTTTTCAAGCAGTTCCAAAAATACCATTGTTACTATAGGGTTCATTGGTTCTATACAGAATCTATTTTGGGTGAATGTGCATGGAAACCTATAAGCTGGGATGGAGGGTGTGAGGGGGCATTGGGGTGGGTGGGAATCATGAATTAGCACGAAGACAGCATAGGAGTGAATGAGAGGTCTGGCTCTATGAAGGGTAGAGGTGTGCTTAAAATTTAAACAACCAACTGCAATGGATTGCCAGAAAATTGAGATGGACCTTTGGAAACAGCCCCCTTCAGCATTTAGCAATCCTTGTGGCCAGCCCAAACCCCTTCCTGGGCTGACTGATTCAACCCCAACTTACCCAACTCAAGCTATCCACCTCACTAATGAAATTCCAGCTCTCAGGCTTAGGTGCGAAGGATACAATTTAAAACTTTACAGCTGACCAAAAACATCAAAGTATGGTGAATTACCAGGAGAACAAAGATAGCCCTTGAGATTGGTGGAATGGGCAGATGTGTAGAGTTTAATGGGGGGGAAATGCAAAGTGATACATCTTGGGTGGAAGAATAAGGGGTAACAATGTAAATTAAAGGATAAAATAAAAGATATGAGTGGGGGTTTTCTGGGGAGGCAATGGCCAAGTGGTATTATCGATATACTCATAATCCAGAAACTCAACATGTTCTGGGGACCTGGGTTCAAATCATCCCATGGGAGATAATGGAATTTAAATTCAATAAAGAATCTGGAATTAAGAGTCTAATGATGGCTGTGAATCAATTGTCAGAAAAACCCATTTGGTTCACTAAAGCCCTTCAGGGAAGGTAATTAGCTGTTTTTAACCTGGTCTGGCGACATGTGACTCCAGACCCACAGCAATGTTGTTGCTTCCTAATTTCCCTCTGGACAGTTAGGGATGAGGAATGAATGCTAGCCTAGCCAGCGATGCCCTTATCCCATGAATGAGTCAAAAAAAGTACACAAATTGTTGGAGGTAGCAGTTCAGGTTGAGAAAGCAGTGAATAAGGCTTACAAACTACTGGGTTTTATCTATAGAGACATTAAATACAAAAGTATGAAGGTTATGATGAACATTTGGAAACAATATTTTAACCTCTAATGAATTTTGTGTTCAAGTCTATCTACGGCACTTTTGTTAGGCTGTAAAGGAAAGAGAAGATGAGATCTACAAAAATGCTTCCAAGGATGAGAAGCTTCAATTAAAAGGACAGATTAGAGAAGCTGGGGCTGATCTCCTTAGAAGTTAAAAGGTTAAGAACATAAGAACTAGGAGCAGGAGTAGGCCGTCTGGCCCTTCGGGCCTGCTCCGCCATTCAATAAGATCATGGCTGATCTTTTCATGGACTCAGATTCACTTACCCACGTTCTCACCGTATCCCTTAATTCCTTTATTGTTCAAAAAAAACTACCTTTTTTTTAAAAAGGTTTACTGAAGTAGCGTCAACTACTTCACTGGGTAAGGAATTCCATAGATTAACAACCCTCTGGGTGAAGAAATTCCTTCTCAATTCAGTCCTAAATCTGCTCCCTCTAATCTTGAGGCTATGCCCTCTTGTCCTAGCTTCACCTGCCAGTGGAAACATCCTCTCTACTTCTATCTTATCTATTCCCTTCATAATTTTATATGTTTCTATAAGATCCCCCCTCAATCTTCTGAATTCCAATGAATATAATCCCAATCTACTCAGTCTCTCCTCATAAGCCAACTCCCTCAACTCCGGAATCAACCTAGTGAACCTCCTTTGCACCTGCTCCAGTGCCAATACATCCTTTCTCAAGTAAGGAGACCAAAACTGCACACAGTACTCCAGGTGTGGCCTCACCAGCACCTTGTACAGCTGCAACATAACCTCTCTGCTTTTAATCTTAATCCCTCTAGCAATGAAGGACAAAATTCCATTTGCCTTCTTAATTACTTGTTGTACCTGCAGACCTACCTTCTGTGATTCATGCACAAGGACACCCAGGTCCCTCTGCATAGCAGCATACTGCAACTTTTTACCATTCAAGTAATAATCCTTTTTACTATTACTCCTACCAAAATGTATGACTTCACATTTATTTACATTGTATTCCATCTGCCAGACCTTTGCCCACTCACTCAATGTATCTATGTTCCTCTGCAAAGCTTCACAGTCCTCTGCACACTTTGCTCTGCCACTCATCTTAGTGTCATCAGCAAACTTTGACACCCTACACGTGGTCCCCAACTCCAAATCACCTATATAAATTGTAAATAATTGCGGTCCCAACACCCATCCCTGAGGCACACCACTAGTCACTGACTGCCAGCTAGTATAGCACTCATTTATCCCCACTCTTTGCTTCCTGTTAGTCAACCAATCCTCTATCCATGCTAATACTTTACCCTTAACGCCATGCATCCTTATCTTATGCAGTAGCCTCTTGTGCGACACCTTGTCGAAGGCCTTTTGGAAATCTAGGTACACCACATCCACTGGGTCCCCATTGTCCACTTCGCTCGTAATGTCTTCATAGAATTCCAAAAGATTTGTCAAGCATGACCTGCCCTTCATGAACCCATGCTGCGTCTGCTCAACGGGACAATTTCTATCAAGATGCCTTACTATTTCTTCCTTGATAATGGACTCAAGCATCTTCCCCACTACAGAGGTTAAGCTAACTGGTCTATAATTCCCCATCTTTTGTCTATTTCCCTTTTTAAACAGTGGCGTCACATTTGCTGTTTTCCAATCTGATGGGACTGCCCCAGAGTCCAGCGAATTTTGGAAAATTACCGCCAGTGCACCTGCTATTTCTCCCGCCATCTCGTTTAGTACCCTGGGATGCATTCCATCAGGGCCAGGAGACTTATCAATCCTTAGCTCCATTAGCTTGCCCAACACTACCTCTTCCGTAATAATGATTGTTTCCAGGTCCTCACCTACCTTCGTCTCTTTGTCAATTACTGGCATGTTATTAGTGTCCTCCACTGTGAAGACCGATACAAAATACCTGTTCAATGCCTTGGCCATTTCATCATATCCCATACCTAAATTCCCCTTCTCATGTTCTAAAGGGCCAACGTTTACTTTAGCCACTCTTTTTCGTTTTATATATTTATAGAAACTTTTGCTATCTGTCTTTATATTCTGTGCTAGTTTTTTCTCATGTTCTATCTTACTTTTCTTTATAGCTCTTTTTGTGGCTTTCTGTTGACCTTTAAAGTTTTCCCAATCTTCTAGTTTCATGCTGTTTTTGGCTACTTTGTATGTCTTCTCTTTCAATTTGATAGCCTCCCTTATTTCTTTAGACACCCATGGCAGATTACCCCTTTTCTTACAGTCCTTCCTTTTCATTGGAATATACTTTTGCTGAGCACTTTGAAAGATTGCTTTGAAAGTCCTCCACTGCTCGTCAACTGTCCCACCATAAAATCTCTGTTTCCAGTCTACTTTAGCCAAGTCCTCCCTCATTCTATTGTAGAGATTTGAGAGAGTGTTTAAAACAATGAGTATCTGAACAGAACAGATCAAGAGAAATTGTTCCCATTGACGGAAGGATCAAGAACCAAAAGACGTTGATTGAAGGGGAATGGCAAATTAACCAACATCAACAACAAGAAAACCATTTTTCACAGTCAGTGGCTAGAATCTAGAATGCACCATCTTAGATTGTGGCGAATTCAATCATAGCTTCCAAAGTGTGATTGGAAAATACTCTGAATAGAAAATAATTACAGATCAAGGGGTGTGAAACTTGGTGAACTGCTCATGTAGAGCGAAAACATGGATACTATGGATGAAATGGCATCATTCTGTGCTGTAACTACTCTAGGATACCAGATTTGTTGATGACGATAAGTTAAGCAGCAGTATAGATGGAAGCGCAATATTACAACGAGTTATTGACAGGTTAAATGAATGGACAAAACCAGCAAATGAATTTCAAAGGAGAAAGTTGTGGAACTCATGCACATTGTTGTAAAAAATGATAGAATCGGATACTTTCTAAATGGGGATGATGTAGAAACAATGGAGGTCCAAGGACACTGGTGATTCCAAGGGCATAGGTAATGAAAATATCATGAACATGACAGTAATCAAAACTGCTAAAGGAATGTTGGTCTTTCTATCTAAAAGATGAGAACAAATTGGGGCAAAATCATGCTTCATCAAAACAACAACCAGGTTTGATGACACCTGGAGTGCTGTGTGGAGTTCAGGGCATGGAACCTTAGTAAGGACATACTGGCTTTGGATGGAATGCAGAGTGGATTTGCTAGAATAATACTTGACCTTTAAGGAGAGACATCATACATTGCATTGCATCCCCTGGAGGTTAGAAGGCTCGGGGTGATTTGATTAAAGTTTTGAAGTTATTAAGGAGAACAGATGTGGTAGCTGGTGAGAAACTACCCCTGTTGTGTGGGGAGTGAGGATTAGGGACAATGGTTGAAAAAAATTAGAAACAGGTCATTCATGAGTGATATTAGGAAACAGATTTACACAGAGAGAGATAGAAATTTGCAATGCTGTGGACTGCAACTGATGCTGCATTTGGGACTGATATATTTGAATTATCCAAAAGTGTTAAGGCATATGGGACAAAGATAGATATCTTGAGACAGGTCACAGATTAGCCACAAACTTATTGAATGGTGCAATAGGATCTCGGGCTAAATGGGAGCCGTCCGCTGTTATGTTCCTATAGATGCATCTGTGCAGCTTTGATCTAACCCTTAAAGCCCCTGTGGCAACCTGAAATGGCTCTATAGCATAAATGTTGCATTCAGTGATGACCATAACAGTTAATTACACACCATTTTAGATGGTGGAGGTGAGTTGCAGGTCCTCTGGCAGTAGGTGACAAATTGGCTTCCTTTGTAAATTGAGTTCCCTTTGGATAGGGGTACCAATGTGTGGGGACCATGTTGCAGCAACATAAGCTCACCAGTTTGACCTCTTTTCCTCACTCATTATCTTTATCCAAGAAATAAAAAACTAAAGAGTTATGATCTGAATGAAAAGCATGTTCTCCCATTTGGAAAATGGGACAAAGCACTTATCAAAATGGGTGAACAATAGGACCTGGATGAAGGGTAGAGAAACAAACAGATTTTAAAAAAAGCCAATATTAACCTCTCAAATGTTGATGTGAAAATGATTTTCCCTGACAGTGGAAGCAAGAACCAGGAGAATAGTCTCAGGAGAGGGAACAGATCATAAGACTGAGGTGAGGAGGAATTCACTTACCGAAAGGACTGTGAATCTTTGAAATCTTTATTCAAGAGGGGTATGGGTTTTAAATCATTGATTATAATTGAGGCTAAGAGATGTAGATTTCCGTCTCACAGGGAATCGTGGGATATTAGGGAACAGTGGGGAAGAGCAATTGAAGCCCAAAATCAACCTTGATCATGTTGAATGGTGGAGCAAAGTTAACAACATATTGGAGCATCCTCCTGCTTCTTGCTCTTAGTACCAAGAACTGAATGAGCATGGCGTTTTCACCTTCAGGGTAAAGCCAGGTCCCACAGATGCCAGCTCTACACTGATTTGACTTAATATAAGTAGTGGTTCAAATGATCGAGAGTTTTGTTCCCTTCATGTCATTACTGCCTGATTTAAATGTGCTGGAAATGAGAACAGGAAACTAGATAAGTACTAAAGCAGACGGGAATTTGGTATATTAATCTCTGAGGCACCAGTGTCAAGTCCTTAGCACCTAGGCTGCAGTCATAACATGAATGCATCTTGATCATTGGTCATTGGCAAACCTTTCAGTGTATCTATCCATTGGACTGTCAAGACATACCAACGTCTTTCTCAATCAAATTTTTATTTTATTGAGATTTAGTTCCTAGACTGAATATCTGCTCATCTCAAGCCACCATTCCCATGTTCATGACATTGTAGAATCATTGAATCCCCACAGTGTAGATGCAGGCCATTCAGCCCATCAAGTCCACACCGATCCTCTGAAGAGCATCCCACTCAGACCCACCCCCTACCCTATAACCCTGCATTCCCCATGGCTCATCTTCCTAATAGACACATCCCTGGACACTAAATTGTGCATAGTGTCGAGGGATATGTCAATTAGCATGATCAATCCACCTAACCCGGACATATTTGGACTGTGGGAGGAAACTGGATCACCCGAAGGAAACCCACGCAAACACGGGGAGAATGTGCAATTATGGATCTGATTCCATGTGGGGAAGAAGGGCCTCGTCTTGTCTGCCCCTTATGTGAACAATCCTAGTTTCCTATTGTCACCTGACCGTAATAGCCATGGTTCACTCTGGGACGTATGCTTGTGCTGAATTGACCATCTGAATCTTTGTCCAACCATTCAGTTGATCCAATTAAAATGGACCACCTTGTCAGTCAGTAGAGGTCACTGGAGGGGAGAGGAATATAACAGTGAATCTCTTTTCTGGCACCTTTCTTCACTTTTTAGCAGCAGCTCAAGAAATCTAAGGAGATGGCATTTTTCTGTGTATTGTCAGCTGTTAATGCCATGCCTGTCCCTTAGGGAGAATTGAGGAACAAGTAAAGTCAATTAAATTGGTGAATAGGCAGTTGGAAAGCAACATGAATGTAAGGTCCATGGGGGAAAGAACAGTTGTACATCATCTTCGTCATCATGTGGGAGCAGTACAATGATATTTTTGTAACTGAATGACGCATTATAGCACAAATTGAGTCAGCATGCTGAATGTTGGCAATCAAGCAAAAGAGGTTGCCAAATATTTTCTTGATCAAGACGATCCCCTTTTAACCTTTTCTGGTGCAGAATGACATGTTTTTTGGATTATTGGGCCAATTATACACTGCTGTTTCCACGGCGAAATGGGAAAGCTTGGAACTATTGACATGCTGAGTGCGAGACACACTCACAGAGCAGATTGAACTGCACTCTGTCTCCTGAATTATTGCATTGAGCAACATGAGAATGGTAATTTGCCACAGTATTAGTGGATGCAGTATAATTTAGTGCTCAGAGATAATTTAGGCTAATTATGGATTGCATGTGAATTACTACACGACAATTATGAAAATATTAAGGGTCGTGTGTTTTGATGACCCTCGCAACTGGATTTTATCAGCTTTCTTAAGGTTGCAGTTCAGAGACATCATCTCTGGCACCAGGAGTTAACCCAATGTCTTCCCATGGCTTTGGGATATTCTCAACTTTGGGAATGCTATTGACTTGGCTGTTTGTTATTTCAAATTGAGCTGTTTGGATACGTTATAATATGCCTCCAAGGCTGGCAGGACTTGAACCTAGACCTTCTGCCCCAGAGGTAGGGACACTACCACAATGTCACAATAGGCCTAGTCTGGGATCAACCACTGGCATTGGCATATGTTGGGATGAACGTTTTTAGCTGCATTGCAATCATCCATTGGCCATCAGTTCCTGAAGTGGGATTTGAAACATTTGGTTAAAGTGATAGGAATATTGCCCATTGTTTCACAAGACCTCCTGACCTGGTGCTTACTGACTGGAGATTGGCAGCCAATTACATCAACCATGTGACATTTGTATGCCAATCTCAGCTGCCAATGCCATCCCTTAAGGAGATCCTAGGGAACAATTAATGTCAATTAAATTGGTGAATAGGAAGTTAGAAATCCCAATTATTATCAATTAACAGTCACTTCTGTGCTTCCCCCCACACCACAGCTTGCTGGTATTTGACCAGCATAAGATGGGGTCCTGCCTCATGGGGACACCACCAGGTAAAATGGGCCAGCCACCCAGTGAGTTCCCAGAGAGTGGGCTCACTTTCCTGAATGTCCATTTCATGGTCCAGAGAGAGCTCTCCTCTCGCAAAAGGTGGCTCCATAGATGTAGCTGGAGAATTAACCACTCCAATCACCAGGGCTCATCTGCCATCAGCACATTAGACAGAACATTCTCATGGTCCCCTCCATCTTGTAGCCATAGCAATAGCCACCTCCATTGGTGGTGCTGTCAAGACTTCCAGTGCTCTGCTTGACCACGATCTCTGAGAGGCTGCCCACACCACCCTCAACTGGTGGTGGAGGAGGATTAGGGGGCAGTCTGGGAAGTGGATTCTCCATTGACTCTCACCAGTAACATCCTCTCAGGAGGCACACGTAGTACCCACAATCAGCCCTGGCAGTGGGATGACCTTGGGATGGGGCACAATTCAGTTCAATTGTTCACTGAGGCGGCAGACTGCAACGTTCAGCTTTGGGCTACAATTCCTATTGTGCGCAGTGATTTCCTGGTTTTAGTCACGGTTAGGAGGAGAGCTAGTGGGCAGAGGTGAGATTCTTACACTGTAGCGAAGGGAAACAAACCAGTGAAATGAGTCACCTTTGGCTGCTTTCCTGCATTTTGAGTGCCTGCTTACCGAGCTGTAAGATTGAAACAACTGGTTGCCGGTTCTTCCTGCTTTCTGGGGAGTGCAACATAGAATGGAATGGTAAAGCGGGGAATATTATTTCTTAATATGGCAGAAATATTCCAGCAGTGTCAGTGGTTGGATTAGACTTTGGGAATATTAACTACCTTAACTATTAGTAGTTAGAATGATACACGTGAATACAGCAAAGACTGATGGCTAGTGCGCACAAATCAGTCGTGAATATAAACCACTTCCGAGCATACAGTGTCCACAGATATTCTCAGACCTTCCACAACTGATAGCACCACAAGGACTGAAATCTACCCTCTCCCTGCATTTGGATTTAATGTTTTAAATTAGAAATTCGATGTTGTTATTCCAATGTTTGATTTAAGCACACTGACGGCTCGAGGATCATAAAGTAGGATTTCTTTATTCCACTGACTTCAATATCTTTACAAACATTAAGAGCAATTAGGAAAACAGATTAGTAATAGCATTCTCTTCGTGCTTCACCGATCTAAGCAACTGGTAAGGGTTAGAACAATATCCAGCATTAGCTTGAGAGCACCCTCCTAGCCTCTGATCTGCACTGGTGTTTGATAAGGGATCCAGGCAATTCATGCTCATTAGTCCAGGTTGGTTAGGAGTCCAAGGGCGCTATGATTGGCATAATTTGTTGCCTTCTTGCAGTTCCTCCCTGTAACTTCTTCCAGGGCAAAGGTGAATACATCCTCTGGTTAAAAAGGCGTCTAGCACACTTCCTTCATTGCTCAGTCCTTTCACTATAGGAGTTGGGGAGTTATGTTCATCGAATCCCTACAGTGTGGAAACAGACCATTTGGCCCATTAAGTCCACACTGACCCTCCATACAGCATCCCACCCAGACCCACTCCCCTGCCCCTGTAACCCTGCATTTTCCATGGTTAACCAACCTTTCCTGCACATCCCTAGACAGTATGTGCATTTCAGCATGGCCAAGCTGCACATCTTTGGACTTTGGGAGGAAATTGGAGCACCTGGAGGGAAACCATGCAAATGTGCAAACTCCACACAGCTAGTTACCCAAGGCTAAAAACGAACCCATGTCCCTGGTGCTGTGAGGCAACAGTGCCAATGACTGAGCCACCTTGTGCTGTGTTGAGGTTATGAAGGACACTGGTGAGGCCTCTTCTGGAGGACTGGGTCCAGTTCTCCTTGCACAGTTACAGGAAGGATATTAATAAGCTGGAGAGGGTTCAGAAGAGATTTACCAGGATGTTGCCAGGTATTGAAGGTTTGAGTTAATAGGAAAGGCTGGATAGACTGGGACCTTTTTTCACTGGAGCATAGGAGGTTGAGAGGTGACCTTATAGAAGTTTATAAAATAATGAAATGTATAAATAGAGTCAATGGTAGTTGTCTTTTCCCTAAGATGGGGGATTTCAAGACTAGGGGACACATTTTAAGGTGAGAGGAGATACATTAAAAAGGGACATGAGGGGCAAATTTTTTACACAGAGAATGGTTCGCATGTGGAATGAACTTCCTGAGGAATTGATGGATGTGGGCACAATTACAACATTTAACAGGCACCTGGATAAGTACATGAATAAGAGCAGGCAGGTGGGACTAGTTTAGTTTGGAATTATGTTTGGCATAGACTGGGTGGACCAAAGGGTCTGTTTCCCTGCAGCATGACTCTATCACTTTATGACACATTCCTGACTTCCTCATCGCTATCTGACTCCTTTTCTCTCAAACCATCGTGCACTGACCCTTAAGATTCTGCTATACTGCTGACTGAGCTGCTACCTTCATGTCACCCACCAGGGTTTTGGTCTCAATTACCTTTCCTCTGCTGAACTGTTTTCCAAGGCTATCCTTCAGCTGGTGGTTCAACAACACACACATCACTAAATATGTCCATCCACTTGTTGACTCTATAGGGTTCAAGATTCCAGGCATCCTGCATCTTACTTCAATCTCTGACACTCCAGTTGGGACGTTGGTTTTGTGAGCCTTGTGATGATTTAACATTTTTCTTTTCAGCATTTCTCTGTTAACCCCACCGGACACCACTTTGAACCTCTGGTATCATCCCATGTGATTCTCGGCTATTCACCCTCTGGTCAGCACAGTCGTATTTTCTGTTGCTTGATCCTGAAACGATAAACACACTGACACTCAGTGGTGTCGGGAAGGATAACTGGTTTCACCTCTCTGTCTTTGTCATGAACCAGCTGATTGAAGACTCCATCCTCCTCTATGAGCCTCTTCCAGAACCTCCACAGTTTGCGTGCTGGTTTGAACTCCCTCCTTAGCTGGTGGTGTGTTGGCAGATGTTGGGCATCCAGTGATGGGGCAGTTGACTTATGTCATTGTTAATAGGCTGAGTCTGTCTGAGATAGATGGTGATGGTGAAACCTCCAGCCGTCTGGTTTGGATCTCG
This sequence comes from Rhincodon typus, assembly GCF_021869965.1. Lineage (NCBI taxonomy): Eukaryota > Metazoa > Chordata > Chondrichthyes > Orectolobiformes > Rhincodontidae > Rhincodon > Rhincodon typus. The sequence goes on along the minus strand of NC_063354.1, from coordinate 40,164,279 downwards.
CTATCACTTCAATGGATCTGAATCCGAATGCCGCAGGGATTCAACGTTGGAATGTTGCCTTTGACTTGGGGCATGGCCATGGTATTAGCCACAAACGCCTTCAGCCGGGCAGGGCTGCGTTCCTTCCCGTGCCGGTCTTCTGACTAACAACACCAGTATTTACAATACTTTTGCCTGACCTGTACAGGACCTGGAATTGAAATGGAATGAGCTCAGCAGCCCACTGAAGCTCCATTGCTCCCAGCGTGGCAGACATTTAAATGTAGCTGCATAGTTCGTTGTTGGTAAACACCTCAAACTCTGCACTTATCAAAATGTCTCGGAACATCTGTGAAATAGCCCACCTCAAAGCAAGAAGTCCAAGTTTGACATTGCAGTAGTTCTCTTCACTCCTTTCGTTCAGCTTGAGACTCCAACTAGTAGAAGCGATAATCTTTTGTTTTCATCTTTGAAGCCTTGACAGTACCACTGTTGGGTCAAAGGGACTTGTGGCCTCTGATACTCAATGAATTAAAGCCTTTCCCAACCACTCCTGCAGCATTTTCTGATTCCCTCTTCAAGTCATATACTGGGGCACCCAACTGTGCATAGCCCGGCACAAACCTCTTCTAGTAACCCACAACACTACTTTCCCCAGCACCGTTGTCAACAGGGCCCTCAACTTGGTCTGACCCATCCCCCACACTTCCCCCCCTCACCCCCCTCTTCCCTCCCACAACAGCAATAGGATTCCCCTTGTCCTTACCTACCATCCCACCAGCATCCACATCCACAAGACTATCAGAACGCCATTTCCACCACCTCCAGTAAGATGCCACAATCAGACACATATTCCTCTCCTCTCCCTTGTCCACCTTCTGCAGGGACCATTCCCTCTGGGACACCCTGGTCCACACTTCCTTCAACCCCAATGCCCCCCCCACAGCTCTACAGCACCTTCCCCCGTAACCAGCGAAGGTGCAACTCCTGGCCATTTACCTCCTCCCTCCCCAGTATCCAAGGGCCCAAACATACCTTCCAGGTGAAGCAACACTTCACCTGCACTTCCCAGAATCCATTCGACTGCATTCGCTGCTCACAATGTGGTCTCCTCTACATTGGGGAAACGAAGCGTAGACTGGGTGACCGCTTCACAGAATGCCCACATTCAGCTCGCAAAAAAGACGCTGAGCTTCCAGTTGCCTGCCACTTCAATGCACTACCCTGTTCCCTAGCCAACATCTCTGTTGCAGTGTTCCATTGAAGCTCAGTGCAAGCTGGAAGAACAACACCTCATTTTCCACTTAGGGACCCTGCAGCCCTCCAGGCTTAATACTGAGTTCAATAATTTTAGGGCCTAAACTCTCCCATGTCCCAACTCCCTATCCTACACACCAGACCTTGTTATCATATAGCCTGCCATTATACACCAACTGTTGTTAGTCACTAACAATCTCCATTAAGAGCTTTCACCCTCCTAGCCAAATCATTATCAACTCCTTTGTCTATCCAACTGCTCTTCTCACTCTTTGGGCTCTATCCTTTATCCTATCGTTTACTCCCTACCCCATTCCTCGTCCTATCTTCTGCATATAAAATGATGATTTCCTAGCTACCATCAGTTCTGAGGAAGAGTCACCGACCCAAAACATTAACTCTGTTTTTTTTCTACACAGATGCTGCCAGACCTGCTGAGCTTTTCCAGCAACTTCTGTTTTTATTCCACAACACCAAGAGTTCCCTCCTTGTCTTAAGCCAGGGTCACTCCTGTACTGTGTGGATTTTCTTATTATCAGGAGTAATATCTTTCTTGTCACAAAGTGCCTTTCGTACCTTTCTTATATCTGGAGAAATTGGCACTTGTCCAGTTTGACTATAAAGTAGGAGGCAGTGGCGTTGTGGTATTACCACTGGGCTAGGAGTGCAGAGCTTCAGGCCAATGTTGTGCAGAATTAGGTTCGAATCCCATCATGGAAAATAATGAAATTTGAGTTCAATAAAGAGCTGGCCCAATCGTGAATGTTGCTGATTGTCATAAAAAAAACCTATCTGCTTCAATGATGCCCTTTAGGAAAAAAAATCTGGTCTGGCCTATATATGACTCCAGACCCACATTGACTCTCAACTGCCCTCTGGGGAATTAGGGATGAGCAATAAATTCTTAACTAGACAGTACTGCCCACATCCCACAAATGAATAAAAGAATTGGGCTGAGATGGTTTGGAGGTTTACAGATGGCAAGCTGAAGAGGAGTATGTGGTCCACCTGCATGAGGAGTGACTGGAAATTAAAAGTCACCAGAATCTTTATCTATTGCACACATGAACTTGGCATGGGCATTACAGAGCCCATTAAGCATTCCTGTATATTCAAAACCTGTTTGGACGCTATCTCGCTCAGCGATGAGAAACTGCTCATAAATGTGAGAAAAATCAAGACTGCAGATATACTTTGCACTCTTGAGAACTTGCAATGCTTCCTCAATCCTTGGTAGAAGCCAAGCATCCTTATGAGATGCTACATTGAGTGCCAGGTAGTTGACACAGATCCTCAGCTTTCCTCATGAAGACTATGGTGGATATGTACAGAATTGAAGAGTTTTGGATGACGTTCTTTTCAATGACTTCTGCAGATCATCGTGAACCTCTTTCCAGAGGATGGGATCTGACAGTAAGGAATCTTTACTGGGCAGTTATCTTTAGCCACAATCCTGGGCTTTAGCAGCTCACAGTACCTGGTGACATTATCACCTTTACTGAAAGCTGCCACATGAGTACAGACAAGCTGCTGCCTTTAGTTTGCGCCCATCCTGTCTGCCAACGTCCATCTTTGAAATGAGGTTAGGGGCGTGTTCCCAAGTCAGTCTACCCTCCATGACAATGGCAGGTTGAAAGACCTTTCTGCTTTCTTGTTTGGATGTAAACAGTTTTGTCATTGAAATTGGCAATCTGCATGGGTACTGTGATAAGGGCAGTTTTTGGAGTTACACCAAGTGGGCATTCTGTTACATTTAACATGAGCCACACTGGCAAGGCCTGATGTTAACCAGTTGGAAATGGCTGGTGTGAGCTTCCATGGACAGAGATGGTGCGGGCAGATAAAAGAAGAGCCCCATTCCCTGCTTCTAAGGTTCCACCTTGACTGCATGGAGCAGGGCTGGACACTCTTCACCCTCATCTGCTGACCTTATAATGTGCTGCTTGTTCTGATCACCGTACAGGATTCCTGAGGGTTCCCAGATATCTTAACATATTCCGCCTCACCACACGTAGTCTCAGCTTCCTTCCCTCCATTGGATTATTGATTGGGTCACAAACCAACAGAAGGCCCGGGTAATAAAAAGTATGAGTGATGCAGCTACAACCGGGGAATCTCTGACCCCTGTGAGGATGAGAGAAGAGACATTGATCAGCATACACTCCTCTTCAGCATCTTCTTGGAGGAAATAAATGGTGAGGAATGGTTGGCATTTTTGTTGCTGTGATAATTAAGCATTCCATTTCCACCTTGCAAAATCTCATGATCCTCACAGAGCACGTCCCTATCATTCTACATAAGATTAAGCCTCTTGCTGAAGGATTCTTGCCCTCTGCCTTGCTCTCAGGGGTAAAGGCTCAACTAGTTTAATATTTGGTGAGATGGAAGCTGGTCACACCGGATGGGGTCTCTGTTCCCAACGGTAGCGGTGGCTGGGTTTTGTTGAGGGCAGTTTCATTTTAAGTGCGTTACAAGATACAATGAAAAGTGTTTGTATATGGTCACCATTCTCCAGCGCCATCTTAAAACACAGAAACATAAGCCAAAACATAGGGTATAAAGGCAGAAAAATAAAGAAATAGAGTTCAACTTTACAGTCCTTCTTGTTAAGTACTCTGCCACGAGCCATGGGCCTAGTGGCATGAGCACCCTTCGCCGCACCAACGCTGGAACAAGAGTCGCCACTCTTTGGCATCATCTAGCCTCCATCGACACCCACTGCCACTGAGTCCTTGCTGGACCTTGCCAATCTATCCAACACCAATGCCATTAGGCACCACACTGGCCCAAACTCCACTATGCCGCCACCAGGAGTTGTCCTTGTGTCCACCTTGCCAATGTTGCCGATGCCGCCAGGTCTCGTACTAGGCCCAAACTTGCCTCTGCTGCCACTCCCGTGAATGTGCGCTGGGCACAGAAGCCGCCGGGAGTCCATATTCGCCTCCGCCACTGCAGTCAAGCGTTGGCGCTGGGACTACCTCGTCAACGCAGAAGCTGCCACGAACCCAGACATACCATCATCACTGCCACGAGCTTATGCTCGGCCCATTCCAGTCTTCGTGTAATAGCCTGGGGCATATTTGAGTGGGAAGTCCCTCTCCTGTAAAGTGTAACGTGACCACTAACTTGAGAATGCAACGCATTTGTCAAATCACTATTTAGCAGGCACAGGTCTACACAGGTACATTGGGAGTATTCATTGTTTCCATTGGGCTCTACATCTCTTTCAACATCTTTTGAAATGAAGTACTCACAGTATCCATTAGGAAAGAAGGAAGAAGTGTTGGGGAAATAGCTAATTTCATAGACTAAGTATAAGATTACAAGTGAACATCGGAACCAATGACTCCGAATATATCACTCTGCCTCCTTCTCAATATATCTGCTAGAGCTCATTCTGATTCTTGGATGTGATGGAAGTTGATATGTCCTATTCCCACAGACAGCTGGTAGTCATTTTATCATCAGGAGGGCTTGGATTAAAGACCCAGTCTATTATTTGTCCTTCCTTCAAACAATTAACAGCAGTCTGCCCATGTGTTTGACAGCTTGTCCTCCAACTGCAGTGGCTGGAATGACACAATGGTCACTTGATATGCCTCTCCCGCGAGCAGACAGCAGTAGACTGAAGCTGCAAGTTAGACAGAGAGGTCACAGATATAGCTGCACTTTGCTAATACTGTGACAGACATGCAACACCAATAGACCTTTCAACTCCAACCTTGTCACATTGCTACTTTGTGGACTTGCAGGCAACGTGACAGAAACTGTGAGAGCTCCAAATCTCTAAGGCTTCCAAAAAAGATGCCGTGTATTTAAGTCTTCAAAGTGAGCTCTTTATTCCATGATTCATATCTAGTGTTCATATCTAAGAGTTCCTGGAGCTGTTTATGAGTCTCTACAGCTGTCAATCTTGGTCACATTGGTGATGCTAACAGCTGGAAATGTTTGAGGCTGCTTCTAAAGACAACAAAATGATTTGTAAATAAATATGTACCCTTATATGGGAGACAGGAATGAATCTAGCTGGAGTTGCGTGGTTGGGATCAAACTATACACTTGGCCCACGCCACCGCACTCGCAAGCTTGCGATGGTATCTTGCCCTCCCTGCAGTTTGCAGCTAGATAACCAAGACAAGATACTGTGCTACTCACAGTTTCCTCCTGCCACATACTGAAGAGGAGTTCTCTGATTCACTTTGGGTCAGCACGATCAGCCGTGAGGGAAGTCAATGAATGATTCAAGATGGCGCCAAAACTGGGCAACTCTTTGCGAGCTCCCTACAGTAGATCTTATTCCTACATTTCTTATAACTGTTCCACATTCTTAAACCTAAATTCTAAGTCTGTATAAATGCTCTTTTAAATCTACTTACAGGTCTGAGGACCCTGCAGACTTTCAGACTCAAGTCCTTATCAATGCTGAATTTGCAGGCCCAGGGCAAACCTACTGGCTTCATGTAGGACACATTGGGACACCTGGAACCAAGAGCCGACCCTGACCCCAAGCAACCCAACCCCGACCCGACCCGAAAATGCCCGACCAGCGCAGGACCTCATACCAGACACGCAGCAACGCCCCAAGGAGGCCTGACCAGCCTAGGCCCGGTCCCCGATCCGGCAACTGCTCGACCGCAGGGAGGCCCAGCCCGACCCACTCACTTTTCAGGAGTAGAAGACTCGCACCACCTTCACCTGGGACTGTCCAGGAGTGAGAATACTACCGCTGTGACCTCTCCCTGAGGAGACCAGACCTGCCCAGGCCTGAACTCAGAACTCGCAGTGTCCCTCCCTTGGGGAGACCCAGCCAGACCAGACCCATCTCACTTATCTCCTGAAGCAGCAGACTTGCAACACAGACTGCCGGGACCATCCAGCTACAAGAAACCGATAAGAAAACAGGGAAGATGTGCTGGCCTGCAGGTGAGACTGAAACCACACGGTTTTAAGCACCCCCTCCCCAGCATACTCCGAGCAGATGCCCAGGCTATTGAAAACAAAGTGGATGAACTCAGAGATAGTAGGAAATGCAGATGCTGGAGAATCTGAGATAACAAGGTGTAGAGCTGGATGAACACAGCAGGCCAAGCAGCATCAGAGGAGCAGGAAAGCAGACGTTTCGGGCCTAGACCCTTCTTCAGAAATGGACCCTTCATTTCTGAAGAAGCGTCCAGAGCCAAAACGTCAGCTTTCCTGCTCCTCTGGATGAACTCAGATCTAGACTCACCTTCCAGAGGGAATTGAGGGAATGTTGTTTGCTTTGTTTCACAGTGACATGGCTCACTCTCGCCATACCTGACTGTGCCTTGGAAGCTGAGGGGTTTTTCCACACATCGCATGGACCGCATTGGCATCCTCAGGTAGAGCAAAGGGCAGAGTGGTGTGTTTCCTAATAGTACCTCCTATGCTCAGATGTGGCAACTCTGGTGAGTTTCTGCTTCCTGGACCTAGAATACCTTACAGTAAAGTGCTGTCCCTACTACCTGCCAAGCGAGTTCACCTCTACCATCCTGATAGCAGTATACAGACCACTGCAGGCGGATGTGAAGAATGCCCAGGATAAAATTTGAAGATGAAATTCCTCTAGGCCTTATTCATTGTAGCTGGCAACTTCAACCAGGCTAAACTCAAGAGGGCGCTGCCAAAATGCCACCGACGCATCTCCTGGCCCACTAGAGGGCTGAACGTCCTTGACCACTGCTACCCACCATCAAAGTTGCCTAATGTTCCATTTCACGTCCACACTTCAGAAAATCAGATCACAGAGCTGTGTTCCTCCTCCCAGCCTACAAGCAGAAGCTGAAACAGGAGGATCCTTCACAGAATGCTGGTCTGAAGTGTGTCTCCAGGACTGATTGGCATTGATGGACTGGTACATATTCAAGATCTCAGCGGAAAGCCTAGACGAGCACATCACCAAAGTCACGGAACTCATTAGCAAATACATGGAGGACTGCATGCCAAAGGAGTTAATCCGAGTGTTCCCCAACCAGACACCTTCGATGAACTGGGAATTCCACTGCCTACTGAAGACCAGGCATGCAACATTTAAGTCGAACGACCCATACCTATACAGAAAATCCAGATATGACTGCAGCAAAGCCATCAGAGATGCCAAGAATCAGTACCGGACCAGGTTAGAGGCCCAAACCGACCATATGGATGCCCGCCACCTGTGGCAAGGCCTAACAACATCATGGGACACAAAATGAAGCCGAGCAAGATGGCAGACAAAACCTCATCCTTCCCTGATGTGCTTAATGTTTTCTACGGTGGGTTTGAGCAGAATGCCAGTGGCACCTGCCCCTGACAGCCCCAGACACACATGTTCCCTCCGTCACTGCTGCTGACATCAGATCGATCTTCCTGGGAGTCAACCCAAGGAAAGCAATGGGCCCAGACAGAGTCCCTGGACAAACACTTAGATCCTGTGTGGACCAACTGGCAGAGATTTTCACCGACATCTTCAACCTCTTCCCTTTCACAAGCCGAAGTTCCCACCTGCTTCAGGAAGACCACCATCATTCCGGTACCAAAGAAAGAACATGCAATGTGCCTTAATGATGGCCATGACCCACATCAACTCAAGCCTCCCAGCCTGCCTCAATCCCCTCCAATTTGTCCACCAGCATAACAGGTCCACAGCAATGCCATATGCCTAACCCTGCACTCATCCCTGGAACGTCTGGATAACAAGGGCACCTACATCAGATTCCTGCTGATTGACTATGGTTCTGCCTTCAGCACCATTATCCCCTCCAGACTGATTGAAACTTCTGAGACCTGGGTCTCAACTCTGCCCCCGCAACTGGATCCTCAACTTCCTGACCCACAGACCGCAATCAGTGAGGATAGCTAACGGCATCCCCTCCACAATAACACTCAACACTGGAGCCCCCAAAGGATGCATTCTCTTCCCCTTACTGTACTCCCTGTACACCCATGATTATGTTGCTAAATTTTGAACGAATGTCATGTATAAGTTTGCTGACAACACCACCGCGGCAGGAGGGATATCAAACAACGATGAGTCAGATTATAGAAAGATTATATACAGGCAGAAGATACAGAAGCTTGAACACATGCACCAGCATGTTCAGGAACAGCTTCTTCCCTGCTGTTATTAGACTGATGATTAGACTCTCTAACTTCAAACAATGCTGAGATTTTCCAGCAACTGTATTTTTGTTCCTGATTTACAGCATCCACAGTTCTTTTGGGGTTTTTTTCAAACAATGCTGATCTTATTAATGCTGATATTGCTTTGTCCACCTCCTGTGCAGTGTAACCTATATGCCTCACTCTGCCTAAGTACCCTATGCTCTGTATGTCTTCAGCTACTATGATCTGCCTGTACTGTTTGCAAATAAAGCTTTTCAGTCTACTTAGGTACACGTGACCACAATAAATCAAATCAAATCAAAATCAAATCAAGTATCAAAGGTTATTGTTGAGTCATGTCATTTCTCACCACAGCACTGATCGCTTCCTTTACTAATAAAACCACACCACATCATTTTACGTCATGCCCACCCTTCTGAAACATTGAGTTATCCAATGAGATAACATTGAGATATCCAATTCCCAAAGCTGGTTTCCATGCAACTACATTCCAGAAGCCACCACTAAAATCATACCCATTCATCTCTATTTGTGCTGTAAACTCATTAATTTTATTCCAAATACTTTGTGCATTCAGATACAAACCTTAAAGTGTGATCTATTATCAAATTTCCCTACACCCTTATGTCTCCTTGGTGCAATATGATGTTCACACGCTCTGTCCTTTTCTTGTATCTTCTGGTAGCAATCAGCCTCACTACTAAACTGCAATTCGACCTTCTCCTTTACTTTTGGTTGTTTAATTTTCTATGTACCCCCCTCCTTCCAACTATTTAAATTAAAATCCTATTTGCAGCCCTATATATGTGAATCACCAGGATCCTGGTCCCAGCATGGTTCAGGTGGAGCCTGATCCATCAGAACATCTCCCTCCTTCCCCAGTATGCGTGTCAATGTCCCGTGAATTCAATCCTATTCCTCCAACACTATCACAATATTTAAAAAGTATTGCGAAGATCACCTGAAGTGCCATAACATGCAAGTCTGCGAGCCAAGTGCTGGAAAATGCGACTGGAGCAGATAGGTGCTTGATGATTGGCATATACACAATGAAGCAAAGGGCCTCTTTCAGTGGTGTAACACTCTGTTTCTATGAGCGACCATTGCACAGTCCTGGTGGAGACAAAGATCCGTTTTCACACTTTCCATCATGTTGTGTGGCACTATCACCATGCTTAGTGAGATAGACTTCAGATGGATCTAGCTTATCAATGCTAGGCATCCATGAGGCACAGTGGGCCATCAACAGCGGCAAAATTGCATTTAACCACAGACTGTCACCACCATGGCCTGGGATGTCCACTCTTTACCGTTACCATTAAGCCGGGAGATAAATACTGATTTAGTGAAGGGTAAGGGGTGGGGAGGGTGTGGCCATGCTAGGAACAACACTGGACACCTAAAAAGGAAGTGCCGATCTGGTGCAGAAACAACACAGGAGTTCTTGAATGAAAAACAGTAGAAGCAGCATGCAATGGACAAAGCTAAGCGATTAAGTACCCAATGGATCAAAACTAAGCTCTATAGTCCAGCCACATCCAGTTGTGAATGGCGATGGACATCTCGATGGTTATCCAACTCAATGATAGAGGAGTCTCCAAAAATAACCTCATCCTGAATGACGGGAGAGCCCGGCACATTGGTGTAAAGGATAAGGCTGATTTGCATCTATCTTTAGCCAGATGTTTTGAATAGATGATCCATCTGAATATCTTACAGAGGACTCCAGCATCAAAGATGCTGTCTTCAGCCAATTTGAATCACTCACCAGATATCAAGCAACTACTTATGACACTGCATATTGCAAAGGCTGTGTGCTGTGACAATATTCTAACAATAGAATTGAAGACTTGTGCTCCAGTACTAGCTGTGCCCCTAGCCAAATTGTTCTAGTACAGCTACAACACTGGCATCAAATTGACGATCTTGAAAATTACCCACCTATGTCCTGTGTAGAAAATGCAGGGCAGATCTAATCTGGCCAATTACCTATCAGTCTCTTCATCAGTAGCAACCTGTGATGGAAGGGGTCATCAACAGTGCTATCAAGCAGCACTTGTTCAGCAATAACCTGCTCACTGATGCTTGGTTTAGTTTCCGCAGGCCACATAGCTCCTGATATCATTACAGCCTTGGTTTAAACACGGACAGAGAAGCTGAAGTCCAGAGGTGAGGTGAGGTGAGAGTAACTACCCTTGACATATTTAACTGAATGTGGCATTAAGAAGCCCTAGCAAAACTCGATTCAATAAGAAAAAGGTAGAAAATTCTCCTCTGGTCAGAGTTGTACCTGGCACAATACTAGATGGTTGTGGTTTTTGGAGATCAGTTATCTCAAACCCAGGTGATTTGTGCAAAAGATTTTCAGGGCAGTGGTTCCTGGACCAAACCACTTTCTGTTGCTTCATCAATGACTTTTGCTCCATTATTAATGGAATGTTCACTGATGTTCTGCATCATTTGGGGAACCTCAAATGCCAATTGGGTCCGCACCTATGTGCAGAATAATATCAAGGCTGACAGGTTGCAAGTAACATTCACACTACACAAGTGCCAGGTATTGGCCATCACCAACAAGAGAGAATCTAACCATTGTCCCTTGACACTCAATGGTATTGCCAGTGCTGTATTGCCACGGTCATCATCCTGAAGGTCACAATTAATCAAAGCCTGAACAGGAGAAGTTCTATACAAACTGCAGCTACAAGAGCAGATAAGAGGCTAGGAATTCTGTGCTGAGTTAATTCAACTCCTGCTTCTTTAAAGGTTTTCTAAGATCCAAAAAGCACAAGTCCAGGAGTGTGATATAAGGCTTTCCACTTGCCCAGATGAGTGCAGCTCCAAAAATAGTCAAGAAGCTTGACACCATCCAGGCAAAGAACTCACTTGTTTGGCACCTTCAATGTTCATTCCCTTCAGTATATACGCTCAGTAGCAGCAGTGTGTACCATCTACAAGATGCACTGCAGTAACTAACCAAGGACCATTCAACAGCCCCATCCAAACTTCAATCTGTATCATTCAGAAGGACAAGAGAAACGGATATATGGGAACACCAGCACCTTGCAAGTTCCTCTCCAAATCACACACACCATCCTGACTTGGAAATATATAATTGTTCCTTCAGTATTGCTGTGATAAAATCCTGGAAATCCCTCCATAACAGCAGCGCGAATGTGCTTAGGGCTGCAGCAGTTCAGGAAGGCAGCTCATTGCCATCTTCTGCAGGATGATTAAGGATGAGAGACAAATTCTAGCCATGCAGTGATGTCCACATCCCGTGAACAAATATATTTTTCAACATCCCTCAGCACTGGCTCATTTCTCCAAATCAACAACACAAAAATAAGGGTTTGTTGACAATAAAATGTTGTAGCAAGGCAAAATTTCTTCCAAATACTGAAGAATGTCCGAAGCATTTCCAAGTTGGTAGATCATAACTAATGACCCATGTAGCAGCTAGTTTTTTTTTCAAAGTACATTTATGGCTTGGCCCTTAAGAGCAAGGTAGAAAAGCAAAGCAATTTTCAACACAGAGAATGACATTCACTCCTGGCACTGTAGTTGTCATAAAAAGTATTGACATTCAGAAAATAGAAGCTGTTCTTTGGAAATCCTGACTGAAAAATCTGTTTTAAAGATATAAATTTTAGCATTCTGCAGTTTTGTTTTAAAGATCACTTGTGCTTCCTTCCTTGTCTTGCATTTTGGAATCTGCATTGCATTGGCCTGGGTTTTTTTTTCCAAAGTCCATTACATTCTCTACATTTAAAAGAAAAATCTTGATTTATAAAATGGTCGAAAAATTGGAACTAGAAAAATTTCTTTATTAAAGTTGAATTTTGTGATTAATACTGAACTCCCAACGCAAAAACCCAGATTCCTGGCAGAGTAGAGATGCCCAGTTGCCAAGGTGGAAACAGAGAATGATGGAAATTTTCTGTCATGACTTTGGTATTTCCATTTCTACCTTTATCTTGGGAGTACTAGATTTTCTTTGGAGGTCTTTTCAATAGCAATGACGAAAACATAACCTGGAGTTCTGGGACCACCCGAAAGTCTGAAATTGCCCCATCAAAGTCTTTTGGCCGCAATAATATCAAAACAATATGTTCGCAGGATTGAGGCCAAATATCTGAACGAGGGTCTTGAACAGAGAGAATGTATTTGAAATTCGGAATTTTGTTTTCCTGCTTTACAAGGAAGTCCTCTCATTTAGCAGTGACAACTTGAAGAAAAATAAACACTAGGTCACTAGTCAGCATATTTTAGATCAATCAATCTGCTGCTTTTACTGAGTTTTTGATTTGATTTGATTTGATTTATTGTTGTCACATATACCTAGTTACAGTGAAAAGCTTTTGTTTTGCATCCAGTACAGGCAGATCATACCATACAAAGTGCTTTAGGGTTATGGAACAGAGAGAGGAACACAATGTTACAGCTGCAGAGAAGGTGAACAAAGAGCGAGATCAACATTAAGTTTAAAATTTGAAAGGTCATTCAGAAGTCTAACAACAGCAGGGAAACAGCTGTTCTTGAATTGGTACCTGTGTTTAAGCTTTTATATCTTCCTGACAGGAGAGGTTGGAAGAGAATATAACTGAGGTGGGGGTGGGGGAAAGTGTCTTTGATTATGTTGACTGCCTTTTTGAAGTAGCAAGAAGTATAGATGGAGTCAGTGGACGGAAGGTTGGCTTGTGTGATGGACTGGGCTGTGTTCACAACTTTATGTAGTTTCTTACAGCCCTGGGCAGAGCAGTCCCATACAAAGCCAAGATGCATCCAGATAGAATGCTTTCTATGGTGCATTTATAAACATTGGTAAGAGTATTTTACAGACATGCTGAATTTCGTTCGCCTCCTGAGGAAATAGAGATTGTTGTGCTTTCTTGACCGTTGTATTAATGTGGGTGGATCAGAACAGACTGTTGGTGACTATCACTCCCAGAAACTTGATAACCTTGACCACCTCCACCTCAGCACCAGTAATATAGATATGGATGAGCCCTCCCCCTTGCTTCCTGAAGTTAACGACCAGCTCTTTTGTTTAGCTGATGTTTAGGGATAGATTGTCATCTTTTCGCCACGCCACCAAGAGGTTTATCTCCTTCCTGTATTGTGTCTCGTCATTGTTTGAGAGTTGGCCTACAAGGGTTGTGCCATTAGTTTTGAGGAAGGGTCACTGGAGTCAAAACATTAACTCTGCTTTCCCTCCACAGACACTGCTGGCCTGCTGAGTTTCTCCAGTAATTTCTGACTTTACTGTCAAGGAGTGCGGGGTAAGAGTGGGATTATGGCTTTGAGATAGAGAACCAGCCACAATCATGTTGAATGGCAGAAGAGAGTAGATGGACTGATTGGCCCACTCCCTCATATGCACACTGTCATGGATAGATGCATCTGTGACAGGCAGATTGACAAAGACAATGCCAAGCATTGGCTTCCCTCTCACCAGCTGACCTGACTTGCCATAACAGTATGATACAGTGCCTTTTTAACCTCTTAAAGACTGTAATGTTGCTGCATCAAAAGAAGGACATTTCTGAAAAAAAAGCAAGATGACACTTTCTAACTCTCACAGCACCATAGGTTACTTTGCTGTTCCACATTTGTTTGGGCTGATGAAGGTCAAGTCCACTCATGCAACAGCAACAACTTGCAATTATTTGGTGCCTTTAATAGCAGACTCCTAGTTTTGAACACAAGTGTGCCAAAGATTGACTTTATCACTTATGTGAGAAGGCAGTGGTGGAGTCATAACACCATCAGACTAGTGATCGATAGGCCCAAGCAAATGTTTGACTAACATAGATTCAAACCCGAGCATGATGCAATTTGAATTTAATTTTATGGAGCTAAGTACTAGCCTACTTATGGTCATGTAACTGTTGGTGATCATTGTAAAAACCAGAAAAAAAAGCAGAAATTGCTGGAAAAGCTAGAAAGTCTCAAAAAAGGAATGAAACCTGATATCTGACATTGACTAAGGGACCAGAAAAAGACAAGGATAATCTCACCCCTGTTAATTCTGCAAAGTTTTCTGTTTATTCATTAACAGGATGAGAACATTGCTGGCTATGCAGCATTTTTTGTCCATCCCTAATCACCCAGAGGGCAGTTAAGAGTCAACTGCATTGCTGTGGGTCTGGAGTCATGTGTAGGCCAGACCAGGTAAGGATGGCAGTTTCCTTCCCTAAAGGACATTAATGAACCATTTGGGTTTTTCATGACAATTGACAATGGATTCACGGTCATCATTAGATTCTTAATTCTAGATATTTATTGAATTCAAATTCCACCATCTGCTGTGGTGGGATTTGAACCAGGGTCCCTAGAATGTTGTCTGGGTCTCTGGGTTAACAATCCAGCAATAATACCACTAGGCCATTGCCTCCCCTGGCAATTGTATTAAGTCTTCCTTAATACAATCTGGGGCTAGTGACAAAATTGCGAAAAGTAGTTCTGCTGGATACCACATTCGAAGGACATAGCTGCTCGACTGAGTCGATGACAGCTGGTGAGAAGGAAACCAATGCTTGGCATTGTCTTTGTCAATCTGCCTGTCACTGATGCATCTATCCATGACAGTGTGCATATGAGGGAGTGGGCCAATCAGCCCATCTACTCCCTTCTGCCATTCAACATGATTGTTGCTGGTTCTCTATCTCAAAGCCATAATCCCACAATTACCACACACACCTTGACACCTTTAGCTTCTAGAAGTCTATGTATTTCTTTTTTAAAATACGTTCAGTTCATTCTGCCTCCACACATTTCTATGGTAGACAATCCCACAGGTTCTCCAACCTCTGAGTGAAGAAATTTCTCATCTGTGTCTGAAATGGATTACTGTGTATCCTGAGACGTGACCCTTTGTTCTCTTCGTTCTGAACGCCCCCAGCTAGGGGCAAGACTCACTTCAAGGACAATTACAGATGAGCAGCATCACATCCATATCCTGTGGAAGATTTTTAAAAATTTCTCAGACATATGAACTTTTGAACGGCTGTAAAAGCAGACGTGAGACCCTGTTTGTACCCAGTAAATTCCTACATTTTCTGACATGTTCCTTTCTCTGTAATGTATTGAGGAAGAGAAGAATTAAAGTGCTGCATTATATTTTATGGAAAAATAATGCATGAAATGGTTTGGACAGGAAAAAAAACTGAAATGAAATTGACGTGGAGAGAACAGTAGTGGACAATCAGATAAGCAGGGTGACGAGAGCTCAGGCTAAAAGGAGGTTCAATCTTTAAGGTAGAAATTGATAGATTTCTGACCTCCACTGGTGTATAGTGTTATGGGACTGGAATGGTGAAAAGCATTGACGTGCTCGATCAGCCAGGAGCAGGCAAGGCAATTTTGATAGGATGAATGGCCTACTCTTGCTCCCATGCTCCTATTCCAGTTTTGCAGTAACACATCTGCAAGTGTGGCTCAGTCTGAAGAAATGGAAATCATTTTATTCTTTGCTACAAAGTTATAATTTTTGATTTGTAGCCCAGCTCAATGCATGTACTTTGGCATCATTTTTACCACTAGACGTTTGCAAACTATTTACCAATTGGTCCTTGTGTGTCCTTCCCAGTGCCATCAACTATCCTTCTATATCATGTGTTCATCGAGCTTTCTCCTAACCTATCCCTTCCTGATGGTAGAGAGGTCTATATTCTAACCAACCTTCAGATAAAGAAATTCCTCCTGAACTTCCTATTAGATTTATGACGGAAAATCTTATAGTTATGACCCCTAACTCTGCCCTTGTTTTTGACAGAAGGAATATTTTAGCAATGCTGACCCTATCTAACCTTTTTCATATTCGTAAAGAGCTCGATCAGGTTACACCCTCAGTTTTCTCTTCCACTGAACCCTAGCCTGTCCAATTGGTCCCGATAGGTATAAACTCTCAGCTCTGATATCATTCCAATAAATTATTTTGGCATTTCTCCAGTGTCCGTGAAACAATTTGTAATGAAGACCAGAACTATTAACAGTACTCCAAGTGTGATCTTTGAGGTCACTTAAGCTGCTTTACAAAACCCTCTGTATTCGTAAAAGTTATAATCTACAACGGGCTTTTTGGCCTGACCACACTGGCCACGCTTGCTGACTACGCAAGCATATAGTCCGAATTTTATTTCCCTGCATGGACACAGCCATATCCTACTCCTTTTTCATCTATGGTTGTAATCAAATCTTGAAAGTTGCTATAGTTTCTGTCTCAAACCACTAACAACTAACAAATTAGTTAAATCAGATCTCAAATTTTAATTTATGCCATCTTTTCCTTCACATCTTAACTACAGATTAGAATCATAGAAACATACAGCATATTTACATCCTTCCTTGTGCTATACACAGTATTCCAGACATGCTCTCATCACTGCCCTGTATAACCGAGACAGAACCTCCCTAGTTCTCACCATAAATGGTCATATTCTATTAGCTTTTCTTCTTACTTCTTGTACCGGCATACTAACATTTTGTGATTCATGTACAGGGACACCTAGATCCCTCTGCATCACAATGTTTTATTTTCATAGAATCTTAGAATCCCTACAGTGTGGAAACATGCCATTCGGCCCAGGAAGTCCACATCGACTTTCTGAACAGCATCTCACCCAGACCCACATGTCTACCCCATCCCTGTAACCCTGCATTTCCCTGGGCTAATCCACCTAACTTACACATTCCTGGGCTCTATAGTCAATTTAGCATGGCCAATCCACCTAACCTGCACATCTTTGGACATCTTTTGTGTTTCAGATAAAAGGTTTCTTTTGCACATTTTTGCATAATTGCACATTTTCCCGCATTGTACACCATTTGCTAGATCTTTGCCCATGCACTTAACCTATTGTATTCCTCTTCCAAGCCCTTATGTCTTCTTCTCAATGTATTTCCGCACCTACGTGTTATCAGTAAATTTGGCAACCATACCTCCCCCTTATCCAAATCACTTATATAAATTGTAAACAATTGACATCCAATCCTAGTCCTTTGACCACTTTTAACTGACCCTCTGCTTCCTTTTAGCTAATGAATCCATGTGCATATGTTACCCACTGAGGTTTTACTTTCTACTGTAACCTTTGATGTGGCACTTTATCAAATGCCCTCTGGAAATTCAAGTACAGTATATCCATTGGTTCCCTGTCATCCACAGCCTGTATTACTTCCTCAAAGAACTCAAATAGACTCGTCAATCATAATTTCCCTTTCACAACACCATATTGACTCTACCTCCTTGCTTTGAACTTATCCAATGTCCCTGTTATAATCATTTTAATAATGGCCTTTCACAATTTCCAGAAGTTAAGTTAACTACCCTATATATTTTTTTTAGCTTTCTGTTGCCTGTTTACTCTATCCAAACCTCACAACATCTTGAAAATCTTCAATGACTTACCTCTTAACTTCTTCTGTTCCATGGAGCACAGTGCCAACTTTCCCAACCTCTCCTCATCGCTAACATCCCTCATTCCCATGACATTAGGTACAATTTTCCACTAATTACTCTAATTCTGAGAGTGTTGGGTGACAAAAATGCCAGTACTAGGATAACTCACCTGATTGTTGACCAATCACGTTATTAAGAGCTGAGTATCAGAGAGAGGGCAAATATCTCACAGATCATGACACAATTGACCTCGCCTACCAAATTGTTGGCCAAAGTATCCCCTATTGCCAATCTGGTGGGTGGGTCCCCATTATTTATCCATCTGGAAACTAGCTGCCATTTTTGCCCAGTGGGAAGGCAGTAACCATGGTGATTGAGGCCCTTAAGAAGTCATTAATTGGCTAACACAGTTGATAAATTCCCCAAAGAGCTATCAAAACCAACTGAGGTGCAAAATGGGTGGAGCTTCTGCCCAGGGCCAAATACCCCCCATTATTTCCCTTTTATACCACCTCGTCATCTTCAGGGGGAGGATTATGACACCCATTGTGATAAACATCCCCTGTACTCATTCCAAAGCTTTCCTGACGTAAACTGCCCAGAATTGCCTATAATGCCTAATTACCAGCGATTTGTAAGCTCTGGCATAATCGCTTTGCTTTTAAGTTCCAATTCAAGTAACCCATATGTTTTTTGATGACCTTATTAGCTGTAAGAGGTAGTCTGTTTCTATCTATCCTGTCACATCCTTTCAAAACTATAAACATCTATCATGTCACATTATAATCTGCACTGTTCTTGTGGAAAGGATCAACATTTTAAAGCCTTCTTTTGTGCTGTTTACTTTTGTCAGTATTTTAAACCCAATCATTTCAACACCCACTTGCTTCAGATAAATGGATTTGAGTACTTATTATTTCAGATTCTTTAAATAATTTATTTCCACTTAAGTGTGAAGACCTTGATGAAATATAATGCTTGAAATTGCCTGATTTGTTCATCATTATGGTCCATCTTTTGCTAATACAAAGCAAGTCAGTGCTTCTAACGAAAGGTAGTTAATTCCCCTCCGGTTGTGAAGGTGTTTAATAATTCTGGTTCCACCTAATGCCGTAGTGGATGGCTTAATTTAACATCCAGGGTACACTCACGTTCATAGACTGCGTAAACGGATTGAGTCACAACGTTGTAAAAGTGTCACAAATGTATACAATGGCTTGTGATGATCCAAATAGCAGAATCTGAGGAATACAAGTGAATTTATCCTATCAGTCTGTGATATCAGAGAGTCCTGTCATACTTCCCTACTGGTTACATCAATAATTTGCATTTTTATAGTACCTTTAATATAGAAAGTTCTTCTTTGGCCAAGACCCTGTGTTATCACATTTGACTCTGAGCCCACTAGAGAAAATATGAAGACAGATTCTAAAGGCTTGGTCAGAGAGACAGATTTTAAGGAATGTCTGTTGGAAGAGAGGCAGAAATGCTGGTGATGAGCAGTCTGTGTCACAACAGCTGCCTATTGTATGTAAGTTCAAAATATATCATTATTTGGAAACTTGGGTTCTAAGGTGAAGGAAAAAAATAGCTTTTAGTTTTTTAGTGCAGTGAACGTCCGATGCTTCTTAATCAAATGCCATAAAGTCATTTTTAACAGTGAACCATTGACAGCAAGAAAGCATGTGATTTTAACTAAATGACCAACAAACCCGTCAACTGGGGAAATGATTGCTAAGTTATTTGATGCCTAGAGTTATACAACTCAGAGAGTGAGGCACTGAGATGTGTTCATTCAGAGAGAGAAAAGGTCTATAATACCAGAGGTGCCATTTGTTTAGCAGTTTCCAAAATACCCAGGTGAAAATTTGGATGTTTCTTAGTGATATTTGTAATGCATTCTTGTATCATACAATATAATGTATATTTTTCCCTGTTGTGTAGTAAACTTTTTTTGTGAAAAGTACATCGTTAGGGGAATACGTTATAGGAGAAGTGATGGCCTAATGGTGTTATCACTGGACTGTTAATCCAGAGACCCAGGTAATGTTCTGAAGATCCGGGTTTGAATCCCACATGGCAAATGGTGTAATGTGAATTCATCAGAAATCTGTAACTAAGAGTTTAACAGTGAGTGTGAATCCATTGTCAATTGTTGGAAACAAAACCCATCTGCTTCATTAATACCTTCTAGGGAAGGAAACTGCCATCCTTACCTGGTCTGGCCTACATGTGATTCCAGACTCATAGCAATGTGGTTGACTCTTAACTACCCTCTGGGCAATTAGGGATGGGCAATAAATGCTGGCCTAGTTAGCGATGGCCTCATCCCGTGAATGAATAATAAAAAAAATTGCTTGCCTATGGTGAATGCGTTCAGTGACTGGCCATTTTTTAAACAAAAGAAACTAAAATTTAGAGTCAATCAAATCTTGGGTCTAACCTGCTCAGTTAGAACCACCAGCTGAGATCAGAGCACCAACTGCAGAGATCAGTTGTTGCCTCTGCTCATGTCGGATCGGAATAGGAAACATAGCATGGCATGGTAAGTGTAAATCCAAAGGGTGGTGGGTGGAAGGCATGGATTGGCATTATGTTTTACTGGTAGATATAAGGATCGTTGGTACGGGTCAAAGTCATAAGCTAGCATGGGGGTGTGAAGGGCCATGTGCGTGGGTGCTATAAGATGTCTTGAGATGGCACAGATGGAATGGTAGATTCATAGAATCCCTACAGTGTGGGAGCAGGTCATTCAGCCCATTGAAAGCAGACTGACCCTCTGAAGAGCATCCCACTCAGCCCCGCCCATCTCCACATCCCTCCAACCCTGCATTTCCCCTGGCTAACACCTCTTGCCTGCACATGCCTGGACACTAGGAGCAATTTAGCATGGCCAATCCACCTAACCTGCATGTCTCTGGACTGTGGGAGGAAACTGGAGCACCCAGAGGAAACCCACACAGACACGGGGAGAATGTGCAAACTCCACACAGACAGTCACCCGAGGCTGGAATTGAACCTGGGTCCCTGGTGCTGTGAGGCAGCAGTGCTATGGTGTAGGTGGTAATAGGAGGTGTTTATTGTGGCGGGGTGGAGGGTAGCAGGGGTGTGAAGTGTGAAAGCTGGGAGGTCTGTTTAATGGGTCCAATTTGAATGACAAGGGCTACACCAAGAAATGTGAAAATGACATGCAAAGTCAAATGAGGCCCTTCTGCAGACATTAGAAGCAACAAGTCATATTTTCTGAGACAACAAGGTGCAGGGCTGGATGAACACAGCAGGCCAAGCAGCATATTTTCCAACAGCAGTCCCAATAATATTTTTTCCATTGAGTAGTAAGAGGTTTATAATGGAGGCTATTACTCATTAGCATTCGCATTGCGAGCTAATCACGCCTCATTAATATGTAGGTTCCCATTTTACCACTTGCTGGATTGAACCCAGTTGCTGAGAATTGACAACATGAATATTGGAGCAGGTGCTTTGTGACTCCAGCTCACCATTTGCTCCTCTGGAGCTCCACCTTGGGCACACAGCACCCAACGTCTCTAGGCACACGCCATGGACAGCGACTGCATGCAGCCCACATCTGCGACAATGGGCATTCGACGTGCCAACCTCGCTGCATCGTCACAGCAACTCCTGCCCAAATGCAAGCGCACCCTCCTCAACTCTCACAGGACGGGGTTAGCGGGAGATGGGGTGGGGGGGTGCGATTGCGTGAGGAGGGGCGCAGGCAGGCTGGAGGTGAATGGCACGGCCTCCTCTGGAGTGTCCTGAGAGATTTCTGGGTGTGTGTGTGTGTGTGTGTGTGTGTGTGTGTGTGTGTGTGTGTGTGTGTGTGTGTGTGTGCGCGCGTGTGTGTGTGTATGTGTGTGTGTGCGCGTGTGTGTGAGTGTGTGTGTGTGCACGTGTGTGTGTGTGTGTGTGTGTGTGTTGGGGGGGCGGTGGGGGGGATGGTGAGCTTGTCTGTGTTTCCTCCTCCACCTGGGATCTGACTGGCATCACCCTGTCTCTTTGTGGAGGGGGCACCTTGGATAAGTCAAAATGTCTCATTGACCTGTCACCCTTAGTTGATGCTGAGCGCTAAAGTCTTGAGCGATAGAGTACAGTTGAGTGCACATATCTAGCAGAGACAGCTTGACCTGGCTCTCCACGGCAACTGCTAATCTGGTCATTGGAAGCAACCAGACATTTGTACACATACTGGGAAACATACTTGACCTCGTCCTCACCGGTCTACCAGCTGTAGGTGCATCTGCCCGTGATGGTATCAATAAGAGTGATCACTGCACAGTTCTTGTGGAGACACTGTCCCACCTTCAAATTTGCCCTTCATCATACCGTGTGGCACCATCACTAATGGGACGGACTTCAAACCAATCTAGCAACCCAAGACTGGGCATCAATGAAGTGCTGTGAGCCATTAAGAGCAGCTGAATCGTACTCCAGCACAATCTGTAACCTCATGGCATGGCATATCCCCTCCAACTCAACCATTACCATCAAGCCAAAGGATCATCCCTGGTTCAATGGAGGAGGACATGCCAGGAGCAGCACCAGGCGTACCTGAAGATGAGGTGTCAACCCACTGAAGCTGACAAACAGGACTACTTGCACGTCAAACAGTGAAAGCAGCAAGTGATAGACAGAGCTAAGTGATCCTACAACCCACAGAGCAGATCTAAGCTCTGCAGTCCTGCCACATCCAGTCGTGAATTCAACAAATACATACGCAAGTAAGCCAAAGAAGCCTTGAAGCAATATCCAAAAATTCTCCATTACCAACCATGGCATTTCCTGACTCACTGGCAGGACTGACCTACCAGTGGTATTGGCGCAGTGTTATACAGTTACAAGTGGTCCTGGATGGCTTCAACTTTAACTTTGGACTGCATGTGGCACCAGGTCAAACAAGGATCAAAGAAATCTCCTGATCACCTCAGCTAAATGGGAATCAGAGCTTGAATGTCAGCTGGAAGGAGAACTCAGGGTAGTGTCTGCACAGATTCAGGTCTGAGGGAAGTGTTTCAATACCCTGAGAGTGTCTCGGTCACAGAACATAGCTGCAGACCGAGTTGGCAGTAGGCAATAAGGGACCCAGGAAGACCTCATCCTCACCAAGCTACCAGTTGCAGAAATGGGTGTCCAAGTTGGTGTTGGTAGGAGTGATCACCACACAGTTCTGTGGAGATCTGTCCTCACAGTATGGATACTCTCCATCACATTGTGTGATACTGCTACCTTGATATATCTATAGATTCAGAAAACATCTATCAGCTCAAAACTGGACATCCATGAGATGTTGCGGCTTATCAGTGACAACAGAATGCCCAGCAGAATGCTGATGGGCCAGCATACCTTTCACTCTGATATAACCGTTAACCCTGGTTTGATGAGGAGAGCAGGAAAGCATCAGGAGCTGTACCAGGGATATATAAAAATGAGCTGGCAACTCGATGGAGATACAAAACTGGATTATAAACACACATAGAGGATGCAGCTTACGATTCCAAAACCAAAGATCATATCAAAGATCTGTAGTCCTGCCACATCCAGTCATGGACAACTAGCCAGAGGAGAAGACTCCAAGAATATTCATATCCTGAAATGGGGGAGCCCAACAGGTCAATGACAGATGATAGGGTGAAGTATTTGCAACCATATTCAGCTGCTAAGGGGTGATCTATTTTGGCCTCTTCCTGAGGGACCTCCATCAAAGGTTCCACAAAAGTCAATTCATCCCGCAAAATATTTCAAAGTTATTTCAAAGATCCAGCACTAGTCATGCCTCAAGTCAAGCTGTTTCAGTACAGTTTTGACACTGGCATCCAACCTGACAATGTGGAAATTTGTCCAGAAATGTTGGACAAATCCAATCTGGTCACTTGCTGCATCATCAGGTTATTCACAACCATCAGCACCATTAGCGAAGATGTTATTGATGGTGATATCAAGCAACACTTACACAGCAAGAAAGGCCTCGCCAGCCTCTAGTTTGGCTTCTGCCTGGGCCACCTACAACAGTGAAAAAAGGGCTGACCTAGGTGAAGTGAGAGTGTGGAATTGAAGATCCTGAGCAAAATTGAAGTCAATCAAAATCAGAGAAAACTCTCCCCTGGAATGAGTCGTATCTAACAGAAGAGATGTTGTGATTGTTTGAGATCAATCATCTCAGAGCCAGCACATCTCTGTAGCAATTTATTAGGGTAGTGTCCAAGGCCCAACAATCCTCAGCTGCTTTATCAATGGCCTTCCCTCAATCATAAAATCAGAAGTTTGGACTTTCACAGATGCTCAGCTTCATCTATAACTCCTCAGATATTGAAGCAATGCATTCTCACATGCATTAAGATTTGGACAGCATTCGTTCTAAGGCTGATAGATGGCCAGGAGCATTCACACTACGCAAATGCAAGCAATGACCATCTCCAATATAAGATAGTCTGATGATCTGCCCTTAACCTTCAAAGTCTTTACTGTCACCACCTGCTGCTCGCTCCCACCCACGTCCCCGCTAGCATCCTGGGGGCATCCCTTAACCAGAAATTGAACTGGGTCAGAAGCTGGCAATTCTGTAACATCAAACTCACCTGCCAAGTCATAGAATCCCTACAGTGTGGAAAGAGGCCATTCAGCCCAATGACTTGGGAAGCGAGGGAGAAAGATTGCTGGGCCCCTTGCTGAACTACTTGTATCATCGATAGCCATGGGTGAGGTGCTGGAAGACTGGAGGATGGCTAATGTGGTGCCATCATTTAAGAAAGGTGCTAAGGAAAAGCTAGGGAACTATAGAACTATAGGTGATAAAATACTCTACACTTGCCTGGGTTCAGCACAAACAAACTTAAGCTTAACAAACTTCCAGTAAAAAGCAGCCCCATTAATTGCCAGTCTGTCCGGCACACCTTACACATTTTCTCCCTCTACCACTGACACACAGTGGCAGCAGTGTGTACCATCTAGAAGATACGCTGTAGTTAGTCAGCAAAACCTTTGACAATACATTCCAAATCCAACATCTTCAATAACCAGGGCAGTAAATGCACAGGATCACCACCATCTGAAAAATACCCTCCAAGCCACACATCATCTTGACCTAGAATTATGTCACTATCACTGGGTCAAAACCCCTCCTTAACAGTGCAGTGGGTGTAATTATACAATATGCACTGCAACAACCAAGAAAGCAGCTCACCGTTGCCTTCTCCAGGGCAATTCGGGACAGATAACATAAACTGTCCCTTGGCACTAACGTACCATGAACGAATTAAAAAATAAAGCTGCAAACAGATTGTCAAGCCACCAGCTTTCCCTTACTGTGACTTTCTGTCTTGTGCAAACACTTTCAAAGAACCCCTCTGCTATTGTTGCCTTTGTCCCAGTGGCTCTTAAATGTTTTGCTTTTGTGGGGGTTCCTCTGCCAATATTGACACACAACTATTTGGAGCATCCTATAGCCCCACACTCCACCCCTTTAAACTCCAAAGATAGAGTTGACTATGGAAACAATCATGGTATGCGTGCGAGGACTTGGTAGGGAGTCTTACTGTTGTGTTAGAAGGTTCAGTGCTGAAATTGCACTGATACTTCAGTGTTGTACTTTCAGACGTGCAGTCTATTGGATTAGATGTAAAACTGAAGCCTCAACTGCCCTTTGGGTTATATATAAGAAATCCCAAGGCACTTTTCGAAGAAGAAAAGTGGATTGACCCTGGTGTTCTGTCAATATTTACTCCTCAGCTAACACCATAAATCAGTCCCAGGTGTCGACTTATGGGCAAGGTTTTAAGCGCAACTTGTTCAAGTTCAGATTCAATGGATTGATGAAAGAATTCATCAAATACTTGATCCAGAAAGGTATGTGCAGTCATCATCACATTGCTGTTTGTGGGACATTAATGTGGATACAACAGTGAGCACAATTGAAAAGCAGTTCACTGCAAGGCACTTTGTAACATCTGGAGGTCACGATCGTGTTTTATAGCATAAGTTCTTCTCTGTTTCAGCACAGGACCCTTGTTGCAGCTGTATAGAAACAGATATAACTTGCGAAAATATTGTGGATCCTGAAACTACGAAATTTAAGGCAAAAGACTAAATGGGTATAAATGGCCAGTTAACAAAATTGGACCTCAAGGTAGTTGCATAAACAGGGAATGCAGCAATCAGAGTCATAGAATCCCTACAGTATGGAAGCAAGCCATTCAGACCGTCAAGTCCACATGGACCCTCTGAAGAGTAATCCACCCAGACCCAGCCAATAACACTGCATTTCCAATGGCGAATCCATCTAACCTGCACATCTTTGGTTGGACTGTGGGAGGTAACCAGAGCACCCGATGGAAACCCCATGCAAACATAGGGAGAACATGCAAACTCCACACAGACAGGCACCTGAGGTTGGAATCAAAGCCAGGTCCCTGGCGCTGTGAGGTAGCTGTGAGGTACCTCCAACCTTCACATTCGAATTACAGCTCTGTGTCCCCACTGCCATGCTGGTGAGAGATCTGCAGGTCAAGCATATACAGACAATAAGGAGCTGGATGGAACACCTTTTTTTACTGTGCATAGCCAGCCATTGATATTGTAAACCCATGTTTAAGAACAAAGCTCACCACAGGGAGAAAAACAGTAAAATATACAGGAATACTTGGAAATGGGGAGGCAATGGCCTACTGGTATTAATGCTGGACCATCAATCCAGAGACCCAGGTAATGTTCTGGGTACTTGGATTCAAATCCCGCCACAGCAGATGGTAGAATTTGAATTCAACAAAAATCTGGAATTAACATTGTAATGATGGTCGTGAAACCATTGTCGATTATTGGGGAAAATCCCATCTGGTTCACTAATGTCCTTTACGGATGGAAACTGCCATCCTTACCTGGTCTGGCCTACATGTGACTCCAGGCCCACAGCTATGTTGTGACTTTTAACTGCCCTCTGGGTGACTAAGGATCAGCAATAAATGCTGGTCTAGCCAGCGATGCCCACATCCTGTGAATGAAATGAATAAAATGAATTTAAAGAAACTGAATGTTCTAGGTGGACTGGAAGTCCTTTTGAAGTATTAAGAGAAGAGTCGGACCAGTATATCTCATTCACCAATTCTGTGAGTTTTTCAATTTCTATCAAGCTACGCTGAGAGAACTATACTCCAAAAACCCCATGTGGTACTCCCATACGTAGAAGATCATAGGATCCCTACAGAGTGGAAACAGATCATTTGGCCCATTGAGTCCACACTGTCCTTCTGAAGCGATCCCACCCAGACACCCTCTCCCCACCCCATCCCTGTAACCCCGCATTTCCAATGGCTAATCGACCCAGCCTGCACATCCCTGGACACCATGGACAATTTATCATGTCTAATCCACCTAACCGGCACATCTTTGGACCTTTGGCCAAATGTTGGCCCTTTGGAAACAAATCGAGTCAGGGAACTCCCAAATCCGATGTGAAAACTTTCACCAACTCAAGACCTCCACCAAGCTACATAAGCACCAAGGAACAAAACATTTATTCCCTTCATTCCCTGTAATTGAGACTTTAAGAATTATTTATTCAGGCTCAATGGCCTTTAATGAAAACGTTTATAAAATATGCAGGATATTTCCTTCAGAAATCCAGACAGGTGTGTGCAGTGCATTCACTGTCACGTTGAACAGTTCCCAGTGCCCTCCAGGAATTTTTTTGGGTGATTTGTTCCATGAATGAGTTCAGCTTTAAATCTGATCCCTTAAATTTCACCTTGCCAGATGTTTTACAGGACTTAAGATTGGGTATATTTCACATTTGAGGCCTTGAACTGTAATCATATCTGGGTAACAATGAACAGTTTTTGAAACAGATCTTTTTTAGGACAGGGTGCAGAGGCGAAATCCTTCAACTCAGTGGATTTCCAATTGCAGGCGTGCAACTTCAGATTCTGAAGAAGATTCAGGTTCTGCAAAAGAGTCACACTAGCCTCGAAATGTTATCTTTGTCTCTCTGTCTGTCTCTCTCTCTCTCTTCCTCTCTCTCACCACAGAGCTTGCTGAGTTTCTCCAACATTTTACTGTTTGTTGCAGGTTTCTAGCGTTTGCGTTATTTTGCTTTCACGTAATTTCAAATGGTTTGGTTTTGAGTCCTTATGATGATAACTGCAGGGCTGTTAAATCCTTAATTTGGCATTCCCTCCAAGAGAAGTAGCAGTCATAGGCAGTGGGCATGTTTCTTCCCAAATTCTCCATCTCTTGCAAGACTAAAGGTAAAAATGCTCAGTGCAGTACCAAGGGACTGCTGCACTGTTGGAAGCACCCTCCTTCATGTGAAACATTTACCTGAGGACTCACCCCTTCTCAGGTTGACATAGGAGATTTCAGGGCACTTCTGGTAGACAGTTCTTATATTTACACCAACTAGTAAGACTAAAACCATTAACCTAGTCATTGCTGTGCGCATAGTAATATAAGAAATAGGAGCAAGAGTAGGCCATTCAGCCCCTCAAGTCCCTTTGCTATTCAAATAAATCGTGGTTGATCTTCCGCCTCAATGCCATTTTCCTATACCATCCCATTGTTATGTATTGGCCAAACCAGATAAATAAGCCGGTAAACTTCATCCAGTAGTTTCATTGTCCCCATTTCTGATAATACCATTGATTTTCCTGCTTTATTTTTACAGTTGAATTGAAATTTCCCAGCTGCTATCAAGTTGTTCTGGTCACCCTGCTGCAGGGAAAATATTGTTAAATTGGAGTGGATTTAGAAAAGATTTACCAGGATGTTGCCAGGACTGAAGGGTTTGAGTTATAAGCTGGATAAGTTGGGTCTTCTTTCCCTGGAGCATAGGAGGTTGAGGGGTCAACATTATAGAGGTTCATAAAATCATGAGGGGCATAGATAAGGTGAATAACAAAGGTCTTTTCCCTAGAGTTGGGGAGTTCAAGACTCGGGGGCATAATTTTAAGGTGAGAGGGAAAGATTTAAAAGGGATCTAAGAGGCAACTTTTTCCCACACTGGGTGGTTCATATGTGGAATGAACTGCCAGAGGAAGTGGTAGACGTGGATACAGTTACAACATTTAAAAGACTTTTGGATGGGTACATGAATAGGAAAGGTTTATGGACCTAATGCAAGCAAATGGGACTAGTTTAGTTTAAGAAACCTGGTCGGCATGGGCAAGTTGGATTGAAGGTCTTGTTTCTGTGCTGTATGACTCTGTGCATCTATCCCCATATCCCTTCATATTTTGAATATACTCAATTACTAGCTGTCTACAGCAGTCTGGTGGTAGAGAATTCCAAAGATTTGCATTGTCTGAGTGAAGAAGTAACTTCTCAGCTCAGTCCATGACAGTCTACCTCTCTCTCATTCTGAGGATCTGCCCCTTGTTTATAGAAACAGCTGCAGCTAAGGGAAATATCCTTCCTGCATTTACTCTGTCAAATCCTCTAAGAACGTTAGGTGTTTCACAAAGAACTGCAGAAACTGATCTATTGAGAGACTCACCATTTTCTCTTATTTTTGTCTAATTTTTTGATGGAAATATGGATTGAATTTTGAATAACGGTGAGTTTTGGTGGAAAAGAAGACAAACTTAGATGATTTCTACTGGTGACTGGTGTGGAAGATAATGCAACTTAATTCCCAATGTAATGAACACTATTGATAATTCACCACTGTTTTTTGTCATGCTCTGTGCTGGCATATATTGAGTTAGTCAATCAAGGAAAGCCTAGTGCTGACTAGCCAACTACAGAGAATGTTGAATAAAAAGAAAAGGAAGGGAAAACAAGTTCGGATTAGTTTTAATAGGTACTGAGAAATTTTTGGAAGCCTTGGGATTGACTGCTTTTTACAAAACGTTTTCTGGTTTTCTGTCCACCTAAACAATCTTTGAACATTCTGAGAAAAAAATCCTGGCCTGTAAGAAATATGTAAATAATTTGGGTAGTCTGCAGAAGTCATTCACATTTGCAAGTGACTTCGAAATTAAATATACAGTTATGAGCCTGTGAACCACTCATTAGCTACAGGTTGCATGAAGACTTGGCATCCATCATTTGAAACTGTTTAATTGAACCGGCAAACTGCAATTCTTTTATTTTCTTTTTAATTTATCCCTTAACTGTTTCGGTCGGACTGTCTGTCTCCCTCTGCGCAAGCAGGGTTATAATTAAAGAGGACTGGATTTAAATGATAGATATTAATTAGATCATCTTGTTTAGCTTTGCCCTGTTAAAGCTACAGTATTAATAATAAATCGCTTATTTTTGTTCAAGTCATAAACTTGATGTCCAAGATCTATTATCTATTCTTGGTTAGGAACAGTGGGGCAATTTTGAAGGTTATTAAATGTTTTAATTTAATTTTGAATGTTTTGAATGAATGTTTTAATTCGAAAAATTCCAGATATACTAGGGCTGATTTGATTTGACTAGATATCTGTTGTTGTAAAAATATTGTATTTCCTACATTGCTAATGGTTATTACACTTCCAGAGTGATGATTATAAAGGGCTTGAGGACATTGTGAGGTCATTAGAGATACAAATTCTCTCTTTTTATCCTAAACAACTGGAAACCACCTTCACAATGAAACCAATTATCTAACTAGGATTTTCTCCATTCCTGTTCTCCTTCAGCTGCACCACTGAAACATCTAGAATCTTCTATAGAATCATAGAACCTCGGCAGATTTGACTCATCGAGCTCACACTGACACTCTGAAGAGCATCCCACCCAGACCCAAACCCCCTCACCCTATTCCTGTAACCCTACATTCCCCATGGCTAACCCACCCAGCCTGCACATCCCCTGGATACTATGGGCAATTTAGCATGGTCAGTCCACCCAACCTGCACATCTTTGCGCTGTGTGAGGAAACCCGCACAGACGCAGGGAGAATATGCAAAGTCCACATAGTTGCCCGAGGATGGAGTTGAACCCAGGTCCCCGGCTCCTTGAGGCAGCAATGCCAACCACTGTGCCACCATGCCACCCTTTAGAGAGCCATTCATGTCCAGGCTAAAAATCTTGGGCAGCAAAGTGTTAAATGTGATAAGTAACTTGAAAAGGTCTATTTTTCTGATCTGATGGAACAGTTCCACTTCAGATTGGCATCGTCTATTGATATTTTGTAACAAGATCATCCCCTCCATATGTACATGTCTGTGACCTTGTTAATTGCAGTTCCAGGAAATGTATCATGCAGGCAATGATCCGTTCCTATTGATTTGAAAGCTGAACTGTACATGAGCTTAAGCAGATTTGCCATCCAGTGCTCAGTGCCATTCACACTGAGAGGTCTACCTCATGGATAGCACATGGGAAAGCAGCAGATTTATCAGTTTCCAGTTGCTGTATATTTTGCTCTCATGTTTATTCCCCCACAGTTATGTTATGTTTTGAAATGATGTTTATTTACCCTTTGCCTGCGGGCAGGAGGACGGAAAGTCCTATGAATTAGCCCCTTAGACCTGCTCTAGTATCAATTAATCATCTCTACTTCAATTCCATTTACATGCCTTTTTTATATCCCTTAGATATCCAATCCTAACATAGGTGTATTCATCTTTAAAGCTCCAATTGTTCTCACATTTTAAGAGCTTCTCAGAGAAAGTTCCAGATTTTTTTGGGTGTAAAATGCTTCCTTATTTCCCTTAAATGGCCTGTTTCTCATTTTAATCTTTTAGACAATACAACCATAAGACATAGGAGCAGAAATTAGGCCACACAGTCCATCGAGTCTGCTCCACTGTTCAGTCCTGGCTGATAAGTTTCTCAACCTCATTCTCCTGCTTTCTCCCCATAACCCTTGATCTCCTGGATAATCAAGAACCTATCTATCTCAGTCTTAAATATACTCAATGACCTGGCCTCCACAGCCTTCTGTGGCAGTGAATTCCATAGATTCACCACTCTCTGGCTGAAGAAGTTTCTCCTTATCTCCGTTCTAAAAGGTCTTCCCTTTACTCTAAGGCTGTGCCCTTGGTTCTTAGTCTTTTTTCTACAAATCCCCACCCCATCAAGTGAAATATTTCATTTGATGTGGAGGTGTCGGTGTTGCACTGGGGTGGTCAAGGTCAGAGGTCACATGACACCAGGTTATAGTCCAACAGGTTCATTTGAACTCACAAGCTTTTGGAGCACTGCTCCTTCAACATTTTTAACATCTCAATCGTTTCATAGCTCAATATCCTTCACTCAGGGAGTGCAAGTAAAGTTTTTGAAAGAAGGAATTTGACCCACCACTGCAAATGGGATGTTGGTGGGTGGGTGAGGAGCTTTACCTGGGCTGGGGAGGTTGCCCCACAAAAAAGAACAAATCTCAGCAACTGAGCCTGTTCCTTTAAAGCACTTTAATGCATGACTTGCACATCCAACTTTTCACAGTCCACCTGCATGCATCATTTCATAAATGAATGTTGACAAGTACAATCAGTGAGGTGATAACAAGCAGAGAGTTTTGTGATGTTGATTGTCAGATAAACAAAGATGTCGAGGATAAAAGCTGGCTCAGTGGCTGGCACTACTGCCTCACAGTGCCAGGGACCCGGTTTCGATTCTACCCTCAAGCGACTGTCAGTGTGGAGCTGGTATGTTCTCCCCGCATCTGCATGGGTTTCCTCCGGGTCTTCCGGTTTCCTCCCACAGTCCAAAGATGTGCAGGTTACATGGATAGGCCATGTTAAATTGCCCCATAGTATCCAGGGATGTGCAGGTTAGGTGGATTAGTCATTGGAAATACAAGGTTATGGGGGTAGGGCAGGGGTGGGTCTGGGTGAGATGTTCTTCAGAAGAGCAGTGTGAATTTGATGGGCCAAATGGGGATTCTATGGTTCTACAAACACCCCAACTCTCCTTCAAAATAATGCCATGGCATCTTATGCATCCATGAGATAGGGCAGATGGAACCTTAGTTTAAATTTGCCTTCGAAAGATGGCACCAGTGAGACACTCTCTCTATCTGAAAGTCAGACTTGAACCTGCCATTTGCTGATTCCAGTTGTCATGGCCCTGATGGAGACAGTGAATAGAAACTGAGATACCCACTACCCCTCAAGTCATCACAAATGTGAAAATGTCCAAACTAATCTCTAGGATGTTTAATGTCTGTGACCACACTCTAAGATAAAATAAACTCAGACAACAAGGTGCAGAGCTGGATGAACACAGCAGGCTAAGCAGCATCATAGGAGCAGAAAGGCTTCATCAGGGTCTAGGCCCGAAACGTCAGCCTTTCTGCTCCTATGATGCTGCT
>NC_063354.1:40084578-40121268 GCF_021869965.1 Rhincodon typus | reverse complement strand
TTGGGAATTGCAGGAATAATCTCCATGGGTACAAGTCATATCTAGCAAATATGAAAATGGTTATGATTGTTGAAAGTCAGACATCTCAGTTCCACGGCATCTCTGAAACAATCATAACCATTTTCATATGTGCTAGATATGACTTGTACCCATGGAGATTATTCCTGCAATTCCCAATCCCTAGTTTTGCTAGGGTTCCTTGATGCCACACTCGATCGAATGCAGCCTTGATGTCAATGCAAGTCACATTCCCCTCACTTCTGGAATTCTTTTGTCCATGTTTGAACCGATGCTGAAACGAGGTCAGGAACTGAGTGGCCCTGGCGGAACCCAAACTGGGTGTCACTGAGCAGGTTATTGCTGAGCAGGTTATTGCTGAGTAGGTGCTGCTTCATGGCACAATTGATTACGACTTCCATCACTTTACTGATGATTGAGAATAGACTGACGGGTTAGTAATATGTTAGTAATTATTAGATTTGTCCTACTTTTTTGTGTACAAGACATAGCTGGGCAGGTTTTCACATTTCCGGGTAGATGCCAATGTTGGGACTATACTGGAACAGCTTGGCTAGGGGAGCGACAGGTTCTGGAGCACAAGTCTTCAGTATTATTGCTGGAATGTTGTCAGGGCCATAGCCTTTGAAATACCCAATGCCAAGAATCATTTCTTGATATCACATGGAGTGAATCGAATTGGCTAAAGACTGGGATATGTAATGCTGGGGCCAGAGGAGGAGGTTGAGATGTATCATCCTCTCAGCACTTCTGGCTGAAAATTGTGGTGAATGCTTCAGTCTTACCTTTTGCACCAATGTGCTGGACTCCTCCATCATTAAAGATGGGGATATTATTGAATTTGCTCCTCCAGGGAGGTGTTCAATTGTCCACCACCATTCACGACTGGATGTGGCAGGACTGCAGAGCTTAGATCTGATCCATTGGTTGTGGGATCGCTTAGCTCCTTATATCACCTGCTGGGTAAACTGTAGATTAAGTAGTGCTGTTTGGTGGCATCATCATGTCGACACCTCATTTTTAGGTATGCCAGGAGCTTCTCCCTGTCTGCCTTCTTGCATTCTTGTCAGAACTAGATTTGATCCCTGGCTTGAAGGTAATTGTCGAGTGGGGGATATATTGAGCCATGAGGTTGCAGATTCTGTTTGAAAAATTCTGCAGTTGCTGGTGGCTCACAATAACTGTGGATGTCCAGCCTTGAGTTGTGAGATCTGTTGAAATTCTATCCCATTTACCATGGTGATAATGCCAAACAACATAATGGAGGGTAATCTCAATGTGAAGAGAACAGTTCATCCTCATAAGGAGTGTGTAGTGGTTGTAATGACCATTTTTATTTTTATTTTTTAAAATTGTGTACTGCAATGAGAAAAGAGTTGCTTTAAACAAGGGATTGCAAGGATTGCTACATGGTTTGAAAGCAAGTAACCTGATACTCATTGTAAGAACTGTTTGTACGGCTGTAGGTTACAATGGTGTTTGCAGATAAACTGGAGCCAAAAGTTTGCATTCAAATGAAACTTTGGTAGAGAACAAGTAATGTATTGGTTTGTGGACTAATGACTACTTACCAATGACAGAGGTCTTCTGCCTGGTAACAATTATGTGATTGGTTCTGAAGTAGCTGAATACCTTGGGCAAGATACAGAGAAACCTTCAGATTATCATCAGTTTAGGAGCCCATTCTCTGTTCTCTACAGTCATTTTAAACCTGAAGAAATTGTGAGAATCATTTTAGCAACCCTGGTGGACAAGAACTACTGAATTGATTTTCCCAGTTTTCCTTCCATCTATAACACCCATGACATTTTTAATTCCCTGTCCATGTTGAAGTATGTGTATAAGAGAGAGTTTATAAGGGCTTTTTAAATTGTGTTACATTATATGCTGATGCTTCATAACTGTTTACCCATAGTTAGGGACAAGGTAATGGCATGGATAGAGGATCGGCTGACTGGCAGAAACAGAGAGTAGAGATGAAGGGATCTTTTTGAGGATGGCAGCCAGTGACTAGTGGAGTTTCACAAAGGTCAGTGTTGGGATCACAACCAATCATGTTATCTATTAATGACCTGTACTAAATAACTGAGAGCATTGTTGCTAAGTTTGCAGATGACACAAAGACAGGTTGGCGAACTGATAGTGTTGAGCAGATGGGGAGGCTGCAGGAGGACTTGGATAGGCTAGGAGAGTGGGCAAAGAAGTGGCAGATGGAATATGATGTCAGAAAGTCTCAGTTATGCACTTTGGTAGAAAGAATAGAAGCTTAGACTATTTTCTAAATGGGGAATAATTTTGGAAATCTGAAGCACAAAGGGATTTAGAAGTCCTAGTTCAGGATTCACTTAAGGTGAACATGAAGTTCAGTTGGCAGTTAGGAAGGCAAATGCAATGTCAGCATTCATTTCAAGAGGGCTAGAGTACAAAAGCAGAGATGTACTACTAACGCTGTAAAAAAGACTGTTCAGACCACATTTGGAACATTGTGAGCAATTTTGGGCCCTATAATTAAGGAAGGACACTAGCCTTGGAGGAAGGTCCAGAGGAGGTTTACAAGAATGATCCTGGGGATAACAGGCTTGTCATACGAGAAGTGGTTGAGGACTCTGGGACTGTACATGATGGAGTTTAGAAGGATGGGGTGAGGGGGAATCTCATTGAAACTTGCAGAATACTGTGAGGCCTGAATAGATTCGACGTGGAGAAGATGTTTCCACTCTGAGGTCATGAAAGCTGGCATATGAATGCAGGTCTACAAATTGTGTGCTTTTTGAACAAAATAGAATGTATCTGCAATTACAAATCTGCATATGCATGTTCTATTTTATTCAAAATGTACACAATTTATAGATTGTCAATGTGGCATTTTATAAATTCTTACTTTGGAAATAAAACCAGTCTGACTCCAAATTAACATACAGCCAGATTCTAAACAAGGTCTCAGGCCTAAAATGCATTGATTGACCCGGGATGTCATCTCTGGTATATTAATAAAACCTTCAGTTATCTCGGGGCAGTGACTTGAAAGAATATCTGGGATTTGTATATTAATCCTTTCTAACTAATTAAAGATTTAACAGCCATCTTAGGTTTGTCCAATACATTTGCATCAGATCTATAGCCCTTTCATTTTTTTGCTTATAAATTCTGTGTCTGATGCCACCTCTCTCACTGTCACTTGAAGAAGGAAGAAGACTCCAAAGGCTTGTGTCTTCAAATAAATCTGTTGGGTTATAACCTGGTGTCGTGTGATTTCTGACGGTGAGCTCTCCTGGCAGAAATCAGTGCATGGCACTGAGAAGAGAAGGATTCTTGCAGAATTATTGGTCAATGCATTGAGTATAGGAATTGGGAGGCCATAGTGTGGCTGTACAGGACATTGGTTAGGCCACTTTTGGAACACTGCATTCAATTCTGGTCTCCCTGCTATAGGAAGGATATTGTAAAACTTGAAAGATTTCAGAAAAGATTTAAAGAATATTGCCAGAGTTTGAGAATGTGAGCTATAAGGAGAGGTTGAATAGACTGGGGCTATTTTCCCTGGAATGTAAGAGGCTGAGGGGTGACATTATAGAAGTCTATAAAATCATGAGGACCATGGATAGAGTGAATAGTCAAGGTCTTTTCCCCAGGGTAGGAGAATCCAAAACTAGACGGCATCGGTTTAAAGTGAGAGGGGATAGATTTAAAAGGGACCCAAGGGGAATCTTTTTCACTCAGATAGTGGTGCGTGTATAGAATGAGCTACCAGAGGAAGTGGTAGGGGCTGGTACAATTATAACATTTAAAAGGCATCTGGTTGGTTTACATGAAGAGGAAAGGTTTAGAGGGATATGGGCCAAATGCTGGCAAACGGGACTAGATTAATTTAGGGTAACTGGTCGGCACGGATAAGTTGAACCGAAGGGTCTGTTTCTGTGCTGCAGAACTCTATGACTAGAATCCAAGGGCACTGCCTCAGAGTGAAGGGATGATCCTTTAGAACTAAGATGAGGAGAAATTTCTTCAGCCAGAGGGTGGTCAATCTGTGGAACTCATTGCCACAGAAGACTTTGGAGGCCAAGTCATTGAGTGTATTTAAGGCAGAGATAGATAGGTTCTTAATTAGTAAAGGGATCAAAGGTTATGGGGAGAAGGCAGGGAAATGGATTAAAAAAAATCAACCATAATTGAATGGTGGAGCAGACTCAATGGACTGAATGACTTAATTTTACTTATTTATCTTCTGGTCTTAAAGTCTTACAGTCAGAGACTAATTACTTTAATAAATAATTATTTTTATTATGCTTTGCAACCCTGTGCCTATATTCTATCAATGGACAGGAAAACCAGGGATGTTTGCATATGTTGTTAAACTTTTTAATTTTTGTGATAACTCTGGGAACAGTGGGCCTGGGTTTCCAGTGCATTATCCCAGTGAGGTGTCATATGGTCACTCTTACCGATTCTGTCATGGCTAGATGCATTTGCAGCCAGCAGACCGGTGTGGGATGAGGTCAAGTTTGTTTTTCCCTCTTGTTAGTTCCCTCACCACCTGCCACAGACCCAGTCTAGCAGCCATGTCCTTTGGGAAATGACCAGCTCAATCAGCAGTACTGCTGCAAAATCAGTGCAAAGTTTCCTTGCCATTGTTTGACCAGCTAACATGAGATTTCAGGAGTTAATGTCAATGTCGATATTTCCTATGTTCCTAAGCCCTCAGAATTCTACTATTTAGTTTGCACTTCTTGTCACCACATGTACATTAGCGCTCAATTCTCCAGCTTCAACTTCATTTGCTTCCCACCAGTACTTGATTATTTCCTACTCTGAAACTCCATCTTCCTCACTGCAGTCTGAGTGGCCAGATTTCTATCTTTGATAAACTTCTTAATCAAGCCTCTTGCATTTAAGCCCAAATCATTGATACATACCACAAAAAGCAAGGTACTCAGTACTGCAAAACAACCCCTTCACAAAAACACCAAGGAACTCCCCTGCTGCCTGCCACTGAGCCCATTCCCGATGCTATTTGCCACTTTCCCAGGGGCTTTTACTTTTCTGACCTGTTTTGCATTTGAAACCTTGTCAATCACCTTGAAATACATATATGACACATAATAAGTGCTTTTCACCAGACACCACTTTCCCTTAATAAACCCACACCGACATTCCATTCCTGTTGAATGATATGTGCTGTTCATTAATAATGTTAATATGACAGGACTCATCTTCTACAACAATGTGAAGTATCTTCCATCCACAAATGCCACACAAAAGTGGACTGGAAAATGATGAGTGGACCTACCACTAGTATTTCCTTCCCTTTCTCTTGGCCATCTGAAATACATTCTTTCAAGATTGGGGTATTTATTTACTTTCAAAGATGTTTGAACCCTTTAATATTTCCTCTCTTGCTCTCTCCTCCCATCTCTCTGTACCTCTCTCTCTCTTTTATTTTCTCTCTCTGTTTATCCAATCCAATATCTTGCTCTCCTTCTCTCCAAGTAGAATGCACGCAGAATCTTTCTCTTTTCTGAAGAAGATGCAAAATATTCATCGAGAACCGTGCCCACATCTCGAAACACCAAAAGCCTCTTCTCTATCCGATCGATCCTCACCTTTTCTTTCACCTTTTTTTATTTATGAAAGATTTTGGATTTCCATTGATTTTACTTGCCAGTACATTTTCCTGCCCCTTTTCCTAACTTTCTTACATTTCACATTTGCACTTTCAGAACATCTTTAGGATTTCCGGAGTAATGAGCTCTTGGTATCTGATTTAGGCTACCATTTTTGTCTTATCCCATCCTTTATGCTCTTTAGCATCCAGGATTTCTAGATTCGGGAGTCCCAACCTTTTCTTTGTGGAAACGTAGTTGTTCTGAGCCTT
The DNA here is from genome assembly GCF_021869965.1 of Rhincodon typus. Lineage (NCBI taxonomy): Eukaryota > Metazoa > Chordata > Chondrichthyes > Orectolobiformes > Rhincodontidae > Rhincodon > Rhincodon typus. Next base: position 40,115,378 of record NC_063354.1, on the reverse strand, counting down.
TCTTATTTCCTTCCACTGCTTGGGTATCGATTTACCTTCAAGCAGCTGTTACCAGTCCACATTTCCTAAATCCCATCTCTTATTATTGTTGATGGGACATTGGTGCATGCAAATTGTGACTACATTTCAGAAGGACATCACCTGTTATAAAGTGTATATTGTTGCCCTGAGATTATGAAAGGAGAGTTTTCAAATGCAAGTTCTCTTTTAGTGCAGAGTGCGCAACATAGTGATTGTAATGAGGTCAGACAAGTGCGCCTCATAGAATGTGAGTTCTCTGATTGAGGCTGTTAATCTGGTCCAACTAGAGAGTCCTGGCTGACAGGTAATAACAGGGGTATCAGACATCCTGTTCAATCTGAGATCTGGCTCTGAGGGAGCTCAATCAGTGTCAAGGACTTTCCCCATGTAAATCAAGGATGACTAAGTGATGGGATACCGATCTCTGGAATTATTTCACTCAGATCAGGCTTTGGTTCTTTTCCTTGATACCTCAACCAATGTAAGTGTGTTTGTTACATAACTGGTCTCTTGCCATCTATTATTGGATTTGTTATTAAGAGAGTCTTTCTCATGGTGATTGTAGCCTTCATAATAGCAGATTGTGCAAATTAGACTTGCTTACTGCAAGTTTAAATCATACCACTAACTAGGCCAACTAAAAAAATTGCTTTTTTATGGGGCTGATCATTAAATCCTTTTCTTCTCAAAGCACATGTCTCTAAAATATTTCACTTGGTCAGTGCTTCAAACTGTCATTTAATCAATACGCAATGATAGTGCTCCCTAATGACATACTTCTGGGAAATACCACACAACGGACTTTGAAGTGGACATGCTTACTGGACAAGACCTGATTGGTTTCTGCCCATGAGGAAACAACTCTCAATCACTGAAGTTAATGTCTTTGGACATTGTAAAGAGATTGCAGTGAATTTCCTGCATGTACTTCATCTGATTAATGCTTTCCCAACTCTTTCTGTTAATGCGCACACGGGGGACAACACTTGTATCTGTGTGGGGACTGCAGACCCAACAGAGCAACACCAGTGTAGACCATTCAATTGACTCTTAGCTACATGTACATTACAAATTAGTGCAACTGTTTCAAAAGTGGTTCATTTTAAACACACCAATTACCTGCTGAGATCATAATGTGCATCGAGTGCTTAAAATCCCTTGAATTTAGAATGAAAAATGTTAAGATGAGAGACTTTCATCTCCTATCTCAGGCACAGTCCACACAGCCAGTTGTAGTGTAGATATCTCATGTAGTGTTATCATCCCTTTAAGGGCTCAACATGCAAATGAAACATATTATCATATGATCTCAGGCTCTCAACACTGCTGCATTCAAGGCGCAGGCTGTGTTTGGAGATTTCTCAGTCCTGTACATATTAGTTCAACTGTAAATAAACCCAGTAGTGATCTTCTAGTAAACAGAACGCATGCATCTTGTCTGTCCTGTATAATCTAGCACTTAGTTAGCTTGGGAATACTATTGCATGGTGTGCTGCTGTGTTCTTTCTTTAAAAGAAACAGAACAAAGAGGAAACCAGCCTTACAAGCTTGAAGGCCAAGGGGAGCAATGGCACATGAAATATAACTGCAATTTGCAAGTGTTTCAGTGCAGAATACCAAAGAAAATAAGATTCATTTTTCCATCTGTGGGTATCTTTGATTTGAGCAGGTTTGTGCAGACTGCTAGCTAATTCAAACTTTCTCTATCTAAAGGTTCTTCCAAATCTGAACATCTGTCAGGAGTCAGCCCCGTGCTGAATTCAGAGAAACAGTGCTTAAATTCAAACAACAATAGAAAAAAAAGTATGGGGCCAATAGAACAAACACAAAAACAAAACTTAAGCCAAGTTTCAAAGAGATAGCAAGAGCTGCAGATGCTGGAGTCAGAGATAACACAGTGTGGAGCTGAAGGAAAACAGCAGGCCAGGCAGCATCAGAGGAGCAGGAAAGTTGACGGTTCGAGTTGGGACCCTTCTTCAGAAATTGCCTGTTTGTCTTCTGGTTAGAAGTTGTTCTCCTTGAGGTCTTGACTCAAGTCTGTCTTGCTGTGATCTTTGTGAATTGGTTCATGTTTCGTAGGGTCTCTGATGTATTTCTTGCTGCTATTTCCACCCAACTGCACCTAACATTTGTGTGGTTGCATAGTACCGAACCCTCTGGCTGCATCTTTGGAGCCAGATTTCTTGCATTGATAGGGCCAGTGTTCCTTTTGGACCCCACACTTTGCCCAAATCTTGGAATGCAGGACAGCTCCACATTGGATGCAATGGACCCCAAATGAATGCATGTTCAGTTCTGACAATCCACTAGATTATGAGACAATAACTAAACCTTGACATTGTACATTCATTAGGCATTGGAATTTTGTGCCTGCTAATTTGACTCATTGTGGAAGGGCGTCCCTTTTATGTGAGCTTTTCTGAAAGTACGTTCCTGGCTGTGTTATTGAAGCAGAGGGGAGTGTGAAGGTCCTTGATAATGGATGGAAAGGTTACATAATCTTGGCCTGAACGCCAATCATGCTTTGTCTAATGGGCAAAACCACTCATTGCTTCTAAGTGTGAAGTTTCCCTTAACCATTGATTTCTGGATCATTTAGTAACAGTGGAAAGATCTTAATATGGACACTTGGTTTAAAAAGGTTTTAAACTACAAAACTAATTGATGCATAAAATGGAATGACGTCCTGATTGAGGCTGCGTTGATAATCCTAATTTTGTTTTGCTGCTAAAACAACGTAAAACTGAAAGTGTAATCTCGGACCAGAATTCAATGCAGCTTCAAAGCAGGTTTAGGAAGAACAGTTACGTTGAGCTCTGGGAAGCTGGAAAATAGAATCCAGGACCTCAATGTCACTTTTTCATCGTACACATACTTTTAAATTCTATAAGAGTACCAAGTGTGCACCCATGTTGTCCACACATTTAATGTAATGAAATGGAACTTTGAGCCCATGTACCAACACACATGATAGGGGAGGTAGACGGTAGAAAAGCATGAAAAGTCTGTGTTGAAATAGTGCCTTTTGCGACCCCGAAATGTTCTGAAATGAGGCCCTTGTTACAATGTAATCAGTGATGCAGTGTAGGAGATGTGCCAAACAGGTACTGAAAACTGAAACAAAAATAAAATACTGCAGACGTCGGAAAACTGAAACAAAAACTACAAGTGTTGCAGAACCCCAGTGAGCCTGGCGAAATCTGTGGAGAAAAGCAGAGTTAACGTTTTAAAAAATGACATTTTTAGAATACTAACTGAAATGTGATAACAGAATCACTGAATAGTTACACCATAGAAGGAAGCTATTTGGCCCATCAAGTTTGCACTGGGTTTCTGAATGACGAATTTACTTAGTGCCACTGCACATTCTTCCTTTGAAGATAATATTCCAACTGAATATCACGATTGAATCTGCATTCACCATATTCTCAGTCAGTGCATTCCAGATGCTAGCCACACGCTGCATGATAAAGTTTTTCCTCATGTCCCCATTGATCCTTTTAGAAATTGTCTTAAATCTGCACCCTTTTATTTTCAACTTTTTAACCAGTAGGAACAGTTCCTCCCAATCTACTCTATCCCCTCACAATTTTGAATACCTCTATCAAATCTCCTCTCGAGCCTCTCTTCTTCAGGGAACATATTTCTAACTTTTTCAGTTATATAAACTGAAGTTCCTTAACTCTGGAAACATTCTTGAAAATATTTTCTTCATTTTCCTTAATGCCTTGATATCTTTTTTAAAGTGTTGTGCTGAGTACTGGGTACAATACTTCAGCTGAAACTGAGCAAGAGTTGTCTACAAGTTTACCATAACTTCCTTGCTTTTGCACTCTATGTCCCTGTTAATAAAGATTGCTTAAAACACTGTTTCCTTTGTTAACCACTCTCTCAACTTTCTCATGGCACCTTCAACAACTTGTGCAGACATATACGAATGTTCCTCTGCCTCTGTGCCTCCTTTATGGTTGTGCCCTTTATATTGTATTGTCCTTCTATATATTTTTCCTACCTAAATGAATTAGTTCACAATTCTCTGGTTTGAATTTCATTTGCCATTTATCTGTCTATTCCATCAACTTGTCTACGACCTTGTGACATTCTACACAAATTCATAATGCTTCCAATTTTCATATCATTCACAAATTTTGAAATTGTGTCCTCCACACCAAAGTTTCGATCATTATTATTTGTTAGGTCAAACAAGGGTCCTACTAATGATTCAGTAGAACTTTGTTACAAACCTTCCTTCAGTCCACTACCCTTTGTTTCCTGTGTCTCAGCCAATTTTATATCCATACTGCTACTGTCCTTTTTATTCTGAGTTGTAAATTTGCTTTTACATCTGTTGTGTGACACAAGGCTATTCTTCGTTATTTAACTTGCTTTGGAGATATTAAGGAGCACTGTTATGTTTCTCATGTCAACATGTCAATTCTGCCAATTTGAGGCAGTTGCCATTTGTGATTCATGCTGAAATGTCACAGGAGCTGAAAGGATTTGGAACAAATGATATCATTGAGCGAAATGACGAACGACCATGAATGCAAATGAGGGTGGCATGGTGGTTCAGTGGTTGGCACTGCTGTCTCACAGCACCGGGTACCTGGGTTCGATTCCAGTCTCAAGTGACTGCCTGCGTGGAGTTTGCAGATTCTCCTTGTGTCTGCGTGGGTTTCCTCCGGGTGCTCTGGTTTCCTCCCACAGTCCAAAAATGTGCAGGCTAGGTGGATTGGCTATGTTAAATTGCCCATAGTGTCCAGGGATGTGCAGGCTAGATGGGTTAGCCATGGGAAAAGTTGGGTTCCAGGGATATTGTGAGGGTCTGGGTCTGGGTGGGTCCCTCTTCAGAGTGTTGGCATGGACTCAATAGGCTGAATGGCCTCTTTCCACACTTCTATGTGTCTATGACCATGGATATTGATTTTACATGAAGCATAGCTGACGAACTTTACCCTTCTTAAGGCAGTCAACAAAGAAATCATTTCAGAGAAGTGTCCTGCAATCCCAGATATATTGGCACCATTTCATAACTCTGCTGTTTCATGAAGCTCAACGTTGAAACATAGCTATCTTCAGATACCACTAGCAGAGCAGAAACTGATTTATATTACTCACAATGAATGTTTGAGAACTGTAGAGCCCCCTATGGACAAAGTGCAGAACCTGGTGCATTTCAGGAGATTGCTTATCCTGCCTTGTTAGATGCTTTGAGGATGCTCAACCTACGTGACAATGCATTTTCCATGGAACAGACAAAGCAGAGCATGACCAGCAGTTATCAGGAGTGCTCATTCAACTAGAACAGCACAAAATAACTGCTCAACAAGGATAGACACATCTTCACTGGATTTGAGTTTGATTTCTAGGATATAGAGTGACAGCAACAAGGGAAAGGCATATGCATGACAATGTGGGAGCCATTCCTTTCTGACTTCCGACACCATCTAAATGCAAATGAGTGACAGCATTCTTTGGTGCTGCTAACCTTTTACACAAATTCATTCCTAAGTATGCAGGCATCGTCAAACCTGCAAACAGCATTTGACGCATTAAAAGTGAAGATAGTATCCCCGTCAGTCCTGACACATTTCAATCCTCATGCAGAAACACAGGTCATAGAGTCATAGTCATACAGTCGTACAGCATGGAAACAGACCCTTCGGTCCAACCAGTTCGTGCAGGCCATACTCCCAAACTAATCTAGTCCCACCTCCCTGCTCCTGGTCCATACCCCTCCAAACAGTTCCTATTCATGTACTTATCCAAATGTCTTTTAAATATTATAACTGTACCCACATCCACCACTTCATCAGGAAGTGCATATCACACACGAATCACCCTCTGTGTAAAAAAAGTTGCCTCTCATGTCTTTTTAAAATCTCTCTCCTCTCGTCTTAAAAATGTGCCCGCTCGTCTTGAAATCTCCCATCCTAGGGAAAAGACGCTTACCATTAACTCTGTCCATACCCCTCATTATTTTATAAACTTCCAGAAGGTTACCTCTCAACCTGTCCACTTCTTCACTGTCAATGGTGAATATCTGGAAACTCCCTTCCGAGTAGCATTAGGGGTGCACCACCATAAATAGGCTGCAGCAGTTCAAGATGACAACTCACCATCAACTCAACTGGGGCAGTTAGGGGTGGGCAATAAATGCTGGTCCAGCCGATGATGCCCACATCCTGTGAATTAGTAAAAAACAATTTACAGCAGATGCAACAAGAAATGCAATGGGCTCATTTCTCCCACAAATCATTGAAGGGAACAAATGATCAATTGTCTATGCATCATGTCTTTATTTCACACTGAAACTGGACAGCCGGGAACAAGAGCATGCAGCCATGCTTATAATCATTGGCTCATGTATTTCTTCAATAGAAAGTTCACCCTCTGGACTAATCATCAAGCACTGATTGCATTGTGAGTTACATCAGCATCTGGTCATAGACCTCAATGCACTTACAAATGGTCAGATGATCTTTACCTTCAAGGTCTCTCAAGTGATGACATACTTAGCCATACCACTGTCTCAGCAAAGTGACTTACAATATCAAAGATCATGTGAAGTTGTTTCACAACGGACTATGGGTTTTGTTACACTGGAGGAGTTGAAGTCAAAACTCACAATGAGCATTCTCCTGCACAAAGGGAGTCAATGCCTGAAGACTGTGTGGCCTTGCAAAATGGAGGAAGGACTAGACCTGTACAATAGAATACCCAATGAGCATACATTGTCCGATAACGACTGTGCTGTGTGTGGAAACCGGGTGCCTATTCCATATAGCTTCTGGCTCATGAAGGACAGCCCAGGTGATGTTAAGATGAAAGAATAATTTAGTAAAGCAGTCTGGTAAGAGTTCATTAGAAACTGTGTAGTTTTTACAGTCAGTGAAAAACCTGTGTTTATAGCAGACCCGATGGCCAACAAAACCATGGCTACAACACCAGGCAGGTATTTTTGGAGAAGAGCAAGTAACCCTTAGTAACCCTCCGATATGATTGTTTTTGTTTGCTGTATGTAATCTACATATGACCAGGAATCTCCACTGCAAATTCTGGAATTATTCATCTAGTCAGTGACAGTTTAGATAACTTGTTTACCGAATAACATTTGCTGGAGCCTATCACGACAGATGATGGGCCACAGTTTATTTCCAGTCAATTCATGGAGTTCTGAGCAAGCAACATAATTTGCTATAATCTGACATCACAATGCAATCCACAATGTGTCTGAGAATTTGTAAACCAAAGGGAAATACATTTGGACAATCCGTTCTTATTTAATGCAGTAAAATCGATCCATCCTACACTCTGCGATTGCAAAGGCACAATCGCTTGGAACTTTCACCTTCTGCTGACCATTCTTAAACTGTCAGCCAGCATCCCACACAAATGTCTGAATGAAAGCAAGGTGGGAAAAACCGACAAGTTAAAGTGAACAAATACTTTGATAAGTGCATATGTGTAAAGAGAACAGTTGGAGACTGGTATTACAAATTGTGACAGAAACTCACATCATCCCATCAGGAGCAAAGCAGCTCAAGGTGCTTGGTATCAATGGCCATGGGTTGGAGTGGAAGGCAAGACATTTCTCAGTGAGCAGAGCGGGATATTTGGAGGACAGTGATAATGAGGGCACATTTTCTTTTCTGGTGTGTGACTGTGATGCTGATTGCCAGCCTCATCGAACTGATCACTCAGAACCAAAACCTCACGTTTGTAGATCTCAGGACCATTTTTTTTTTACCTTTTCTCAATCTTTTCTGTTACCTTTTTGCTTTTCACCTTCTTTTGATGGGCTCAGTTGCAGTGGTGCTGGTGGTGGTGTTGGCACGTTGGCGGGCCTGGTGCAGAACTCGTGGCAAGTGGCAGCAGTGTTGGTGACCTTGGTGTGGGTGTGGAGGTTAGACCTGGGCCCATGGCCAGCTCTGGCTTGGGTGCGGCAGTCTCAGGGATGGGGTGGGGGAGCCCAGAGCTGGGCCTATGGCCCAGGAGGATGCGACGGTTGCAGGAGAACTGGCAGAAGCAGTGGAAGCGATGATTGTTTTCAAGAGCCGGAACCCATTCCAAAGACCCCAGAGCCCGAAACCAGAAGGAGATGTAAAGCTGAACTCTATTGCTATATATTTAGAGTACAAAGAAGGTTCACCAGGAAGTTGACAGGTCTCCAGGGCATTGACTATGGGGAAAGGTTAAAAAGACTAGGATTGTTTTCACTAGAAAGATGGCAGCATAGAGGAGACCTGAGGGACATAGATAGGGTGGATAGTCAGAGGCTTTTTCCCAGGGGTGAAGTTTCAATTTCAAGGGGACACAGGTTCAAGGTCAGAGGGGCAAAATTTAAGGGAGATGTGTGAGGGAGGTTTTTCACGCAGAGAATGGTAGCCTGGGATACACTACCAGAAGAGGTGGTGGAAGCGGGCACATTGAAGACATTTAAGAGACACCTAGATGTGTACATGCATAGGGAGGGAATAGAGGGATATGGATTGAAAAATGGCAGGGTTGTTTCTGGATTAATTAGGGCATGATGGTCGGCACAGACTTGGAGGGCCGAAGGGCCTGTTCCTGTGCTGTACTTTTTCATTTGTTCATTTGTTCATATTTTCTGTTTTATTTTATTTTCTGTGATTCAAGATGGCACCACTCCTCACTGTATTTGTAATACACGTGACAAATAAATCTAATCTAATCTAACCTAATCATCAGCAACATTTATATCTCAAAGATTATTTCTGTGTTAAGAGAAAACAAACATGTTGTACTTTAAGGCATGGTTTGGTTTACATACATTTGTTGTTTAGAATAGTTTAACTTGAAACAAAGTCTTTTAGCCTGACAAAGGAGGAAAAGGTGTAGTGTTGAGTTGTTTAGCATTTATTGTTCAGCCTATTGACTGTTCTCTCTGCTGTTTGTCAAGCCTCTGGCTATGGTGATCATGAAAGAGAAATAAAGAAGTTGTAAGCATGAGACAGCAGGCATTTTAGAAAGACTTGTGATTAAATGCCTCATATCTCTGAGGAATAAAACACAACAATGGTTCAAACGCATTCGAAAGACAGCCCCCTCTGACAGTGCAGAACTCCCTCAGCACTGCACTGAAGTGTCAGCTTAAATTATGTCATCTAGAAGAGTCATCTAGACTTGAAATGTTAGCTTGCTTTCTCTCCATGGATGCTGCCTGGGCCCCTGTGATTTCCAGCATTTTTTGTTTTCAGTGCAGATTCCAGCATCTGCAAAAATTTGCTTCTAGTTTAGATTGTATCCAGCTTCCAGTGTGGGACTTAAACCTTTAATTTTTTAAAAATCTGAGTCAAGAATTCTCCCACTGAGCAAGAAGATGACCTGACATACCTGGTACCTGGACCTCAGGACTCAGTGACCACAATGTAAGCAGATATTGCAGCCTGACACAGTCCCAGCTGATACTGTAAAGACGCAGTTGAACAGCAGCATGAAGCACAGAACAGAAAGGTTGCCTTTTTTGCTATTGACTAATGCATTAAACAGTCACTAGTCTGGAGACATTTCTACTCAACTAAACTAAATATTCCCATTCCTGGAACAGAGATGAATACGCGTCACTGATTTCCAGTTCCACTTTGCCTGAAATTTCTCCTAAACTTAAACAGGGTCTGAATTGTGTTGCTCAATTCATAGATCAGATCTTTATTACCAGGAGCCCTTTCACTCAAAATGACAGTCTGCCCAACTGTATGGATGTGTTTGCCAGGTCACATTGACCTTATAGCTTTGCCTGATATCTATCCTTTCTTTTAACAAATGGTTCAATTCAGAAACTATCAGATTGAAATATTTCAGCAAGAGCAGGAGAAAAAAAAACTCTTCGAATAAACTGTAGTTCACTTCAATGTGATTTATTTTCCCCAATCTGTGTCTTTACGAGATTTCTGTTTCTTGGACTTTAAGAAGATCAGAGGTCACCTTGGGTAGTTGATTCTGTGCATTCTACAGTCGGACACTGTCTGCACCATGAGGATGCTTCATTGGTCCTAAAGAGCTTCAGGATGTTCTGAGGTCATAAAAGGTGCTATATAAATGTAAGTCCTTCCTCCTTTACTGAAGTATATGGTGTAATTCTTTTATTGACTCATAAACACAGAGTTGTATCAAATTCCTGCATTTTACATTGCAATAGTATATAATCAGTTCAACCTTTTATTGGAACATTGCAGACAGAGAAAGTTATTTTAGTTTGATGGAGACCTCTGGTCCTTCCGATATGATTGTCACAACCTGTACCATGCAGGAATCCCCAAACACTTTGTGCCACTCTCCAGATTTTCCAGCAGTATCATTTGCACTGTAGTAAATTACATTACCAGACCAATGGTGTACATTGTGTCTTTTATTGCTGGAGTGGTGCTCACTGAGCCAATGGGACAATTTTAACCTGCCGATGTCAATGTATGTGGGAGGCTAAAAGAATGTAAAATGCTTCTGTATTGGGAAGTTGCAGGAACTGATTGACTTCTGGATTTAGCCTAACTGACCAATGCATAGGAACCTCTGTGGGACATGTAGATCTGATATATGTACATATCGAAAGGCAATTGAATGCATTTCTAACCATGATTTCTGGCTCTAACTGCTTAAAGACATGAGATTGTTAGGTTTCTGCGACACAGCAAAGTGAGAGAGATTGTTGTGACTGAGCAATTAATAGAATAGAAATACAATATTCGGAACACTGTGCAGAGTTTTAATAAGCTTACCTAAAGCGGGATACTTGCCTTGGAAGAAGTTCAGAGAATGTTCACTTGGCTGATTCCTGGGATGAAGAAATTGTCTTATGAGGAAAAGTTGAGCAGATTGGATCTATACTTGTTGAAGTTTAGAAGAGTGAGAGATGATCTTACTTAAACATTGAGGGAATTGACAGGATAGATGCTGAGAGAACATTTTCTGTCATGGGGTAATCTAGACCTGAACAGTACAACTTAAAACTAAGGGGTCTCCTATATTTTCTCACTCCCAGAGGATGATTAGTATTTTGGAATTTTCTACCCCAGAGAACAGAGGAGGCTCGGTTATTGAATCTAGGGATTTAGGCAGATCACTGATAAACAGTCATTGGTTAAAGTGACAGACCACAATTAGGTCAACCATACTCTTACTGAATGGTGGAGAAGGCTTGATGGGTTGAGTAAATCACTCCTGCTCCTATCACTATCCAAGGTCCCAGACACACCTTCCAGGTGAAGTAATGCTTTACCTGCACTTTACTCAAACTAGTCTAGTCTAGCTGCTCACAATGTGGTCTCCTCTATACCGGGGAGGCGAAATGCAGACTGGGCGACAGCTTTGCAGAACACCTACGTTCTGTCTGCAACAATAACGCTGAGCTTCCGGTTGCCTGCCACTTTAACACACCATCCTGTTCCCTGGCCAACACCTCTGCCTCAGGCTTGCTCAAGTGTTCCAGCGAAGCTCAGCACAAGCTGGAAGAACAGCACCTTATTTTCCATTTGAGAGCTCTACAGCCCTCAGGACTCAATATCGGGTTCAATAATTTGAGCATCTTCTCCCCTGTCCTTATCCCAACCGCCACACACCAGGCCTTGTCATCACATGGACTGCTACCACAAACAACCTATTGCCAGCTACCTATAGTCCCCAGAATCGCTCTTCACCAATGGATGTTGCCCACTGTGAGCATGGCCTTCAAAGATCACAGACTGTTTTTCAAAAGGACCTGGTGAGTATGGGCTAGCAATCAGTTTTATTGAGACATCAATCACCATCAAACTATGTCTTTAACCCAATTGCTACGACTGTCAACTACATAACTCTGAAAACTATTAATAACTTCTCTTGTGTTGGCAACACAATTTATAGAAGCAGTTGCACTGATATGGTGGTAAACAGGATTGTCACAGCAAGTTCAGCACTTATCCCTTTCTGCAAGAGACTGTGGAGGGAATGAGACATTAACAGAACCACCTAAATGCTAGTTTTCCACAGATTCGCACATCTAACTGGGCATCCAATTCTGGCTAAGAGGCCTTTTATATATACTGTGGTAAATGCCAACAAAGGTACAGTAGAGTCCCATGTATTTTTGAGTCCTTAACATGCTGTTTTCACATTGACCTCTTGGATCAAATGTTTTGTTAGTTACTGCCTATGCCAGACCTTTGAAGCAGTTGGACAGGTTCCATTTGAGCTGCCTTCAGAGAATTGCAGGCATCAGATGGTGTACAAAGTGCCAACACTTCAAAAAGCAGAATGCCTGGAATTGAAGAACTCATCATTAGACACCAGCTCGGATACAGGGGTCATGCCATTTCCAAAAAAAAAGGTCATTTATGAGATATGGGTGTCAGTGACTGGGCCAGCATTTATTACCCACCCCTAGTTTACTTGAGAAGGTGATGGTGAGCTGCCTTCTTGAACCACTGCAGTCCATTTGCAGTTCCTGGATTTTGATCCAATGACACTAAAGGAATGGTGATGTCTTTCCAAGTCGGGATGGGAAGTGGCTTGGAGGAGAATCTGCAGTTGGTGGCATTCCCAAGTATCTGCTGCCCTTATCCTTCTAGATGGAAGTGGTCGAAGGTTTAGAAGGTACTGTTTACGGATCCTTGGTGAATTCTGCAGTGTATCTTGTAGATATTACACACTGCTGTAACTGAGCATCGGTACTGGAGAGATTGGATGTTTGCGGACGTGTTTTTAAATTGGCTTCTTTGTCCTGGAGGGTATCAAGCTTTAAGGCAAGTTGGAAGAATTTCATCACACTCCTGTTTTGTGCCTTGTAAAGAGTGCAAGGGCTCTGGAGAGTCAGGATATGAGCAAATTGTACCACAGTATTTATATGGCTGGTTCCATTTAGTTTCTAGCCAATGGTAATCTCAGCATGTTGATAGTAGGGAATTCAATGATGATGATGTATTTAGATGTCAAAGGTAATGGTTAGACTCTCTCCTGTTTGAGATGGTTATTACTTGGCATTTGTGCACTGCTAATGTTATTTGCCACTTGCCAATTCAAACTTGAATATTGTCCAGGTCATCTTGCATTTGACATGGACTGTTTCAGCATCTGAGGAACCTTAAATTGTGCTGAACATTGTACAATCATCAGTGAACATCCCATTTTCTGACGATGATGGTCATTGATAAATTGATTGGGCTTAGGCCATGACTCTGAGGAACTCCTGCAGACATGTCCTGGAGCTGACGTGACTAAACTCCGATCACTGCACCATCTTTCTTTGTGTCAGGCATGACTGTAACCAGCAGAGAACTTTTCCCTTCATTCTTATTGGTTCCACTTTTGCTAGAGTTCCTCGATGCTACACTTCGTTGAATGTGGCAATCACTCTTACCTCTGGAATTCATGCTTTTGTCCATGTTTGAACCAAGGCTGTAATGAGGCCAGGAGCTGAGTGGCCCTGGCGGAACCCAAACTGGGCGTCACTGAGCAGGTTATTGCTGAGCAGGTGCTGCTTGATAGCACATTACTGACACCTTCCATTACCTTACTGATGATTGAGAGTAGACTGATGGGGCGGTAATTGACCAGTTGGATTTGTCCTGCTATTTGCATACAGGACATACTTATGCAATTTTCCTCATTGGCAGGTAGATGCCAGCGTTGTAACTGTGCTTGGCTATGGGAACTGTAAGCCTTCAGTACTATTGCCAGAATGTTGTCAAGGCCCATTGCCTTTGTAATACCCGGTGTCTCCAACCATTTCTTGATATCACGTGCAGTGACTTGATTAGCTGAAGACGAGCACTCTGATACTGGGGACATCTGGTGGAGAATGAGATGGATCATCCACATAACACTTCTGATTGAAGATTGTTGCAAGCGCTTCAACCTTAACTTGATTGACAATGAAATGCATAACGTGATTACATATTTACAACTTGTGGTGTGTGAGAATGAGAGGGAGGGTAGTTGAAACAGGAAACCACACAACCTTTAAAAAGTACTCTATGAGCTCTTGAAATGTCATAACATTCAATGCTCTGAATTAAGTGGTGGATTGTGAGACGGGTTAGATTTAGACTAGCTTTTTGTTGGTGCAGACACAATGGGTTGAAGGGCCCCTTCTATACTGTATGATTCTATGATGAAATGTTAATGCTGCCTCTGAGATTGGCTGAGATTAAGGTTCAAAAAAACCTATCCTCAGTTACAGTGGCTGTTCCTACACTCACGGGAGAGAAGCAAGAGAGAGCTACAGTATCCAAGGAGTGACCTCAAGTTCTGGCTTTGGTTCCTTTGAACAGCAAAGAATCTAGACAGCAAAGGGCAAACAGTGAGATAGAAAGTCTGGGCATTCCCAACACCACAGACAATTCATCCTTGTGCTATAGAAAGCCACATGAATCTGCCATCAGCCTTCAAGCACATTAGAATACACAATAAATGACTCTACACCAGCAAGAAATGGCCATCTTCAATAACAAAGGAAAATTGATTATGATGATATTCAGAGGCGCATATGAGGTCAGGGCTAGAGAAGTGCAGAGGTAAAGAAGGGAAAATTAACGGAGGAATTTGAAAAGTGGATTGTGAATGTTAGAATGGAGGCTGAGAGCCCATGCCAGTTATGGATCCAGCTATGATGGGGAAATACAATGCTTGGTGCAAATAACGATTCAGACGCCACAATTTAGAATGTGCTTAAGTTTATGGATGGTCAAAGCCAGGAGACTACTGGAAGTGCTTTGGATTAGTTGAATGTGCGTCTAACGTTGACACACAGATAGAAGATTCAGCAATCAGTGGATTGAATGTGGGGAGACAAACATTATCGCAGAGTTCATGATGGAGAGGATATTAGCTCAGAAGTTTATTTCAGGAACATTGTCATCAGAGTTGTCAGTACTTCTGGTCCAGTTTGAGCCAGTGGCCATGGTGAGGGCTGGAGTCAGTAGCTCAGGAACAGGATTAATGAATGAAAATGTCTTCAGTCTTCCTGGTGTTTAGTTTAGAACATTATTCCTGATCATCTGAGACTGGATGCTGAAGGAGCATTCTGACAACAAAGGGCAGTGAAGAACTTCGGAGAAGTCGTGACAAATTTGAGCTGGGAGCAGGCTGATGAAGACATTCCATCCTGCGGTATTTAGCCCATTTTCTTATTCACCTCTATGAATGCATCAACATAGTTTGGAGCTCAACCTCTGAGAACACCCACACCCACACCCACATGTGTCGTCTACTTCCTGCAGCCAATTGGCAGAGGTTAGAATGGCCTTGGATCTGGACTGGAGGAGGTGCAAATCTTGCTCATCTTTTCCAGAAACTCCACCCCAAGGTGAAACTTTGTGGACATGGGGTGGAGTGATGTGCTGAGGAAGATGGCGTTGGTTTGGTGTCACAGCCTTGCCTGACCCCAGTTTGCAGCATATTGGGTCTGCATTGGTGAAAATCACATCTTACATGTCATCTGAAAGGTGGACAAGGGCAATAAATTTATGCAGACATGAATTCAAGGAGAACACTCCACAATCCCACCCCAGTTTATGAAGTCAAAGGCCTTTGTGAGGTCAAAGAATAGTTGCTGCTCTCTTTGTAGACTTGTCTTGCTGTGAAGATGAGGTCCACTGTGTCCCTTAGTGTTTGGAACCCACATTGTGACTGGGATAGGAGCTGTTCAGCCACTGGGGGAAACGGATTGAGGAGGATTGTTGAATAACAATTCCTGTGATAACTATAGTGTATTGAGGGGACAGTATCTGCTGATAATAAAGAAAGGGAGGGGAGGAGAAATTTGATTGATTGATTGATTGATTGTCACGTGTACTGAAATACAGTGAAAAGCTTTGTTTAAGAGTGGTACAGGCACATCATAGTAAACAAAGGATGTACACACCAAAAAGACTTAGACAGAGGCATACAGGTTGCATTGCACAAGGCACGTGCTAGGCAAGATCAACATTAGCAAGATCAGCATTCTAAGGCTTTAGAGTAGATTTATAGCTTAGGTTGTGGATGTTGTGGTTGGTTGGCTCGCCGAGCTGGTTCGTTGCTCCGCAGATGTTTCATTACCCTGCTGGGTAACATCATCAGTGCAGCCTCCGATGAAGTGTTTTCCTCCCTGGTATTTAAACTCTGGCGTCCGTTGAGTTGGATTACCTCACTTCCGGTTTTCCTTCACAGTGGAGTGTATATGGGGTCGAGCTCTATGTGTTTATTGATGGCTTTCTTAGTGGAGAACCAGGCCTCTAGGAATTCCCATGCTTGTCTCTGTATGGCCTGTCCCAGGATCCTGGTGTTGTCCCAATTGAACTGGTGATTTTCCTTATCCACGTGAATGGAGATGAGTGAGTATTGGTCGTGTCTTTTTGTTGCTAGTTGGTGTTCATGTACCCTTGTGGCTAATTTTCTTCCTGTCTGTCCAATGTAATGTTTGTCACAGTCTCCGCAAGGAATTTTGTATATAACATTGGTTCTGTCCAGAGTGGGTAATGGGTCTTTGGTTCGGGTTAGCAGTTGGCATAGGGTCGATGTGGGTTTGTGTGCTACTCTGATGCCCAGTAGTCGTGGAAGTCTTGTGGTCAGTTCAGATAGGTTCTTGATGTATAGTAGCATGGTGAGTGTGTTGGGGTGTGGTGAGGTAGTCCCACTGTGAAGGAAAACCGGAAGTGAGGTAATCGTACTTGACGGACACCAGAGTTTAAATACCAGGCAGGAAAACACAACAGCGCTTCATCAGAGGCTGCACTGATGATGTTACCCAGTAGGGTAATGAAATGTCTGCGGAACAACAAACCAGCTCGGTGAGCCAACCAACCACAAGATCAGCATTATTTGAGGCTAGACAGTCCATTTATCAGTCTGATAATAGCCGGGAAGAAGTTGTTCCTGAACCTGCTTGTGCATGTGTTCAGGCTTCTGTACTTTCTGCCTAATGGAAGAGGTTGTAGGAGATCATTACCAGGGTGCGATGGGTCTTTGATGATGTTGGCAGCCTTTCCGTGGCAGCAAGCCGTGTAAATGGAGTTTATGGATGGAAGGTTGGCTTCTGTGATGGTCTGGGCTGTGCGTACCATCTTCTGTAGTTTCTTACGGTCCTGAACGGAGCAGTTGCCATACCAAGCCGAGGAGACATGAAAATTGATTCTGGAGCATTTACTTAAAGTTTAACCATATTACTGATACTATGTACAATTAGGTGACCAATGACTTCATTCAACTGGATATAAAAGATTGATGTTGCTTAATATTCAGAACGTAGTTAACTGCCCTTTTGATTTACTCATCTGTAAATCTGAATGAAAGATAATCATTTCATCCTAATGCAACAGACTCTTTTCTTGTTTTTTAAAAAAAATGCACAGATTCACGGATTTTTCAAATGTATAAATTTACCAAGTCTCCGCTTGTACCTCGACAGATGAGTCCCCAGGGACTGAAGCCCTCTCTTGGAGAGGAACTAGTCACGGTTTCTGGTTAAGATGAAGAAAGTGATTCTCAGAACTCTGAGGAAGTGGAGAGCAGTGATTCAGAAAGCTCAGTGTCCCAGGAGCAGACAGCACTACCAAAGAATTACTAGGAAGGATAGTGTCTCCAGGGGCAACCGTTGCATGCATGACTATCACCCGTCCAAATACACCCTGGGATGAATTCCTACCAACTGAAGCAAATCAGTGCAAAAAATACTGTGGAAAAAGACAAATTAAAATACTGGCATCACTGAAGTATGATTTACTAGGAGTGTGAAACATGTACATTAAACTTTATTTTTACTGTGTAAAAATGTCCTCTTTTATTTTAGACTTGTTAGACATTGATTTTCATCACTTTTTATCCTGTTGATTTAAGTTGCTGTTCAATAATAATTGATTAAAGTGCAGTAAATGCCAAGGCCCATTAATCCCCTCGTCTCAGGCTTGGGCACTTAGTGTTCTCAAACTGCCCTTTAACAGTTTTTTATTGTTACATGCTTTAAATTAGCACACGTAGAAAGTAGATCTTGCTGATTCCATCTTCCATGTTAGAGATAGAATACACGAAATAACAGAATTAGAATGAGGTTTGATTGTCACACATACTCAAGTGCAGGGATACAGGAATACACTGAAAAGTGTACAAAGTCACAATTCCTGGTGCCATCTTAGATACAAAGGTACCCAGGTGCAAAATCTTAAGTAGAAAAAAAATAGAGTTACAGCTTCAACTTTATAGCCGTTATAACGTAGCGAAATAAAGAAATAAAGTTACAATTTTAACATTAAGTTGAATGCTTAAGTGCTTAGCCATGCTGGCCTTGCAATCTTCATAAGGGCTCGATCTCTGCCGTGCTGGGCTTCTCTACAGCAATGGCTCCCAGTGCCCATGCTGGCTCGATCTCCCTTGTGCCTGATAACGCCACAGATGCTGGGAGACTTCAGGCTGTCTGCACTCGCCACAACCACTGATGCCAGGGGACCTCTCTCGCTGCCACACTGGCCCAATCTCCTCCACGCTGCGCAAACACCCTCTCCACAGAAGGTAAATAGATTAAAATAAGAAAAAGAAGTGAAATAAGGAAAATAAAGCACAAGCAGACGGAACAGATGAGATCTGGGCAGGACCTTGCATGCTGAGTCGCTAGTCTACTGCCATCTTGAATTAGAACAATTACTGGCCTGAGATCAAGTGATTTAGCCTTGACACAGATTGGCATGGTAACACCTTGAATGTGACCTAAAGGCTCTCTGGTTCATTCTTGACTGTTTCCTGGAGTCTTGCAGTTGTCTGAACTATTGGCTTTTGTTGGATCAGCTGTCTGATCATTATTAACAATGCATGCAACTCAGTACTATAGGCTCTTGAAGAGTTGCAATAGTACAAAAACATGATAAATATGCCCTAATTGTGACAAGTCAGGTTTCTGTCACGTTTTAACCTGGAGTGGTGTCTATAAATTTTAAGATTCACCAATGCTGTCTACTTCTGTGGCTTTGCTCCTGATGTGAGAAGATAGCTAAAGTGCAATACTGGCAGTGTGACAGGAAGTTTTGAGAGAGAATACAATACATACAAAATTTCTAACAAATTACACAGCCACATCTAGTTGTTATAAATGAGATTACAGGAACATTTGCTTTCCTCGTGGTTCAGAGGATATACACTGCTGTCTGGTACAATGTACACATCAGAGTTATTATCCCTGTGCAAGTATGCTTTGATCACATAGCAGTTAGAAAAAACTTAATACTAGCTTAACCTTGAAATCAGTCAGATGGGGTTGCCTAGAAGCCTTGCCAAGTGAACTGGGGTCTTTCATCTGGGAGTACCTCGAGACACAGTTGTATCTCACTGTAACTCAACCGTTACAGTGTTCCAAATTTCATCTTTGAAGTATGTTTCCTTCAGTATTCTGTGCTCATTAAAATAAGAGACTAATACTGAAGGACACAGAAACTCACATATAGCTTTAATATTATGCACCCTGCACCAATATAACATCACCTGGACAGTTTCACCAATTTATGTCTTTAGTTTGGCTAATGTTTGTGGAACCTTGAGATGAACATTCTGTAATCAAGTTCTGTTTCTACTTCATACTTTTACTTTTTAATCAATTTGGTTCATAGTCAAAGTCGAACATCTTGACTTTAACCACGTCAAACCCCCTTAATATTGGGAGATGGATTAAAAAATGAGGATTAGGTGATCTGATCCTAATCTGACACCAGTTCCTGTCCATTTGAGGTGCTGCAGTTGGAGCATGGGGAACTGTCCCACAGAAATGGGTGGCTCAGAGCCAAGGGCCAAGTGCCCACAGGGCTCAGTCTTGGCAACTTCACTAATTTTCATCTCCCCTGTCTTATCTTTTTAAATCTCATCTGAGTCCTGCATCGTAGTTTACAAAGGAAAATTAAAGTAAAACAGCCACCTTATGCTGGGGCACCTGAGATGGGGAAGATATACAGATCTTTTGTGAATTGACGGCAGTAGTGCAGTTTTAAGATTTAGATGGCAAAATGCAGACAGTGGTCTATGAAGGTTGTTATTTCTTCTTGATCAGATATTGATCATTAGTGAGGAGAGACAACATTGTGTTGTTAGCTGTTCTGGGTGTTGTGTCAACATAGAATATTAGCAGTCTGGCAGGCAATATTTATCATAACAAGCATTGCCCCAGGACAGAAGTAAAATCAAGCCCAAGAATCAAAAAATGCGTTAAATGGAAATGTGGTAGAGACCCCAGCAGGATCTCAAAGCTGCAGTGTCAGTTTGGGGTTCAAATAGTGGCTAAGAGAGCATTCCAGCCTTAATTCTTCTGAACTTGATGGGATTACTGCCTGGTAATGCACTCTCTGCTATTCATGAAACAAATAATTAGCACAATCAGGAGATTATAGATCTTCACTTATTGAGTTAACTTTGCCATCAGCTTCCTTACATCTACTTAAGATGATGGGCATGTAGCACATCTGTTGGGGAGGGATAGCTTCATATGGTGAGCATATGAATTTAGTTAAAACTACTGAAAATGTACAAACAGAGACAAACAAAAGAACAGGAAGTTTCCAAGTGTTACCACATGTTGTGAGACAATAGCTTTGGGTCAGTGCTCAATCAACCATGAGTATGATTTAAATGAGATCTCTTCATTTTGAAGAAGCAGTTTAGACTTTAATGGTGCCTCAAACATGGCAGAATATCTCTGTGCGCGTATTAGCCTGCACATCCCTTGACACTTAAAGCAGAATTTAGCACGACCAATCCACCTAACCTGCACATCTTTGGACTGCAGTAGGAAAGTCGAGCTTCCGAAGGAAACCCACGCAGGCACGGGGAGAACATGCAAACTCCATACAGACTGGAATCAAACCTGAGTCCACTGGCGCTGTGTGACAGCAGGTGCTAGTCACTGTACCAACCTTTTGAATAGAAAAGAAATGGCTGTAAGTGTATAGAAACTTTCACAAAATTGAATTGTCACAACCTACTTTACATCCAATCTATTTGAGGTGTGGTCACTATTATACGCACGTTGTCAAAAATGGCAATGAAACAATGATCTGTTGAGTTCTGTTGGTCGAGGAGTAAATATTCGTCAGGACTTCCTAGACGACGGCTCCCCTGCTCTTTGTCGAGTACTTCCACAAGATCTTTTACATCTTCTGAAGTCTGAATAGGTGTTGAATACGAGTGAAGCTTTACTAGCATTAGTCACTTCTGCTCTATTTAAAAGAGGTCCTGTTCGAAGCACACAACCTGTAAGCTGTAGATGGTCAGGAAAGGGAGGTCACATCTGATGTGAGACACAGCTGGAGGAATATGATGTTGGGGCACTTTGGATATAGCATGGGAATTTGGTGCAGCGGGCAAGGGGTGCTTCTTGATTGCGTTTTTGTCTAATTATTTGCAAGCTTTTTTTACGGGATAAGTTGAAGCCCAGGATCAGAGGCCCAACACAAAAGAAAGAGTGACGTCACAGGAAAACTGTAAGCTTATTATTTGGTTAAAGCTGTCAATTTAACTCGCTTTTATAGGTTACTTTCAGAATGAAAGTAAACAGGGGAAATATTGAGTGTATTCATATCTAGTCGCCTCTTGAATACATTCAATGTTTTGGCATCGACTACTTACTGTAGAAGTCATTACCACAGGAAGTAGTTGATGCCAAAACATTGAATGTATTCAAGATACAACTAAATATAGCACTTGGGGCGAATGGAGTCAAAGGTTATAGAGAGAAAGCAGGATCAGGCTATTGAGTTGGACGATCAGCCATGATCATGATGAATGGAGAGCATGCTCAAAGGGCTGAATGGCCTCCTCCTGCTACTATCTTCTATGTTTCTATGTTAACACATTGTAAGCTAAAAGAACAGTGGGAATTTTTTAAAAATCAAATTAAGAAGGAAGAAAATAAAATGGAGATGGAAGGCCAGGCCATGTGTTGTACTTAAATGATGTGGGAGCTGGTGGACCCCATTGTTGTTTATAGTGACCACATTTGTAATAAGTGTCAGTTTCTTGAGGAACTCAGGCTCAGAGTTGATGACCTGGAGTCTGAGCTTCAAACACCATGACACATCAGAGGCTGGGAAGACGCTGGATGCTGTATTTCAGGGGGCAGACACACACCTTTAGATTAACTACCTTGAATTCGGTCAGTGGTCTGGGACAAGAGAGTGTGACTATGAGTGAGGCAGCTGTAGGGATCCAGGAGGTAGTGTTGAAGGAACCTCAGTCCTTAAGCTTGTCTAACAGCTTTGAGATTCTTGCTCCCTGTGCGGATGAGAGTGGGGGCTGTTGAGAGGATGAACAAACTGACATGGCACCGTGATACATGAAGCCATTCAAGAGGGAGGAGAAAAGAGAAGTGTGATTGTAATCAGGGATAGTATAGTCAGGGGAATAGACAATGCTCTCTGTGGCCAGGATTGAGAGTCCCAAAGGCTGTATTGCCTGCCTGGTGCAGGATATCTCAGCTGGGTTGAGGAACTCGGAGTTGGAGGGGGAGGGGGGAATATCCAGTTGGCGTGGTCCATGTAGATACCAATGATAGAAGGTAAAAAGAGGAAAGAGGTTCTGCTGGGGGAATATGAGCAGCTAGGGACTAAATTAAAAAGCAGAACCAAACAGGTATTAATCTCTGTTTTGCTACCACAGCCACAAGCTCGTTGGCACAGGGTCAACAAGATTAAGGAGATAAATGTGTGGCTCAACTATTGGTGTGGGAGAAATGGCTTTGAATTCAAGAGACGTTGGCACCAGTATTGGCGGGTGTGGGGGGCGCAGTGGTGGTGGAGGTGGGGAGCTGTTCCAATGGGACAGGCTCTACCTGGATCACATTGGGCCCAGAGTCCTGATAAATCACATAACTAGGGCTATAAACTAAATAGAGAGGGGAAGGTTGGATGATGGGGGGATGTTCAGTGGGATGGAAAATTATGGAAAAGGGTAAGGGGAGGAGGGCTCAGCAGAGGTTATTACCGTTTCTAGAACAACTAATAGGACGGAGAGTATGGAAACGGTCAGGAATCTAACTTCAGGCACAGCAGATAAGGGGACAACTGTGAGACGGAGCAATTAATGCAGGACTGAGGGTTTTGTACCTACATGCATGTAACAAGGTAAATGAGTTTGTAGTGCATATTGAAATTGACAGGTGGGATATTGTGAGTATCACAGAGGAGTC
The DNA here is from genome assembly GCF_021869965.1 of Rhincodon typus. Lineage (NCBI taxonomy): Eukaryota > Metazoa > Chordata > Chondrichthyes > Orectolobiformes > Rhincodontidae > Rhincodon > Rhincodon typus. The sequence goes on along the minus strand of NC_063354.1, from coordinate 40,092,226 downwards.
TCTGCAAGGGGAGAAGGGCTGGGAACTAAATACCCAGAGAGGGTGGGGTTGCTTTGTTCATCAGGTATAAAATTAAGTCAATAGCAAGAAGTGATTACAAAATCAGAAGATGAAGAATATGTGTGGGTAGAGTTGAGGAATCGCAAAGGGAGAAAGACCCTGATGGGAATTGTGTACAGGGCTCCTTGCAGTAGTCAGGACGTGAGAAAGCAAATAAATCAAAAGATAGAAAAGGAATTTAAGGTTTTTGGCAAAGATTTGTAACTCAGGTTGTGGGTGAGGTTGCTGACTTGCTCGCCGAGCTGTCTTGTTTTTGTTCAGATGTTTCGTCATGGTGACGAAATGTCCGAACGAAAACAAGTCAGCTCAGCGAGCAAGTCAGCAACCTCATAGAAAAAGAATAGAAGAAAGGTGTAATTACAATAATGATGAGAGACTTCAATATGAAGGTGGAAGATCAGTTTGATAGTGAAACTCAAGAAAAGTAATTTGAGGAATGTCTGCGAGATGGATTTTTGGAGCAGCTCATGGTGGAGCCTAGGAGGGAACAGGCATTTCTGGATTTGGTGATGTGTAATGAGGCAGACTTGATTCGGGAGCTTAAGGTAAAGGAACCCCTAGGGGGCAGTGATGATAATATGATAGAATTCACCCTGCAGTTTAGGAGGGAGAAGCTGGAATCAGATGTAATGGTATTACAATTAAGTAAAGATAACTACAAAGACATGAGAGAGGAGTTGGCTGGAGTTGATTGGAAGGAGCCAAGCAGGGAAGACAGGGGAGCAGCAATGGCAGGAGTTTCTGAGTGCAGTCTTGGAGTAATTTATCCCAAGGAAGAAGAGATTTACTGCTGAGGCTGTATAATTTTTTTATTATTATCATTTATTTGTCGGATATGGGCATCACTGGGTGGCCAGCATTACATTGCATATCCCTTGTTGGCCTTGAGAAGGTGGTAGTGAACTGCTTGCTTGAACCATTGCAGTCCATGTACTGTGGGTTGACCCACAATACCGTTAGAGAGGGAATTCAGGTATAAGAGCACATTTGGAATATTGTGAGCGGGTTTGGGCCCCATATCTAAGGTAGGATGTACTGGTGTTGGAGAAGGTCCAGAAGAGGTTTACCAAAATGATCCTGGGGATGAAGGGCTTGTCTTATAAGGACTCTGGGTCTCTACTTGATGGATTTAAAAGGATGAGGGGAGATCTGATTGAAACTTGCAGAATCCTGAGACGCCTGGATACAGTGGATATGGAGAAGATGTTTCCACCAGTAGGAGAGACAAGGACCTGAGGGCACAACCTCAGGGTGAAGGAATGACCTTTTAGAACTGTGATGAGGAGGAATTTCTTCGACCAGAGGGTGGTAAATTGTGGAACTCATTGCTGCAAATGGATGTGGAAGCCAAGTCATTGAGTGTGTTTGAGACAGAGATAGATAGGTTCTTGATTAGTAAGGGGATCAAGGGTAATGGGGAGAAGGCAGGAAAATGGGGTTGAAAAACTATCAGCCATAATCGAATGGCAGACCAGACCTGATGGGCTGAATGTCCTAATTCTGCTCCAAATCTTACGGTCTTCCTAAAGGGATAGATGTGACATTGGCTTCATGCCTCTTCTGAAAGTTGCGAGTTCCATATCACAGTGTTTCCTCTGCAATGGTTTGGACAGTCTGCCTAAATTTTGTGTTCAATCTCTGGCGTGGGTCTTGGACCTCAAGATAAGACTGACAAATGCACCAAGACTAGTATTTATAATTTTAGGGTGAGTGGAAGGTGTTCCAATTGATAAGTTTTGGGTGAGAATTCAGGGGAACAGTGCCATAACACCTGAAGGTTGCATGGAGCAGATTGGAGGGAGCACTGTATACAAAGAGCTGCCAAACAAATCACTGTGATTGAGGGGATGACGCCATTAAAAACAATCACTAAACAAGTTCAAACACCTTTAACTCAGTGCGTTGGGGGTGTGTAATTAATGGAGATTGGCAAGGACTGAAACTCTGGGTGTGCAAGACTAGGTACGAGACACTTTTTTATTTATTCAAGTGATATGGGCATGACTGACAATGCCAGGATTTGTTGCATATTTCCAATTGTCCTGAAGAAGGTTGTGGTGACCCAATTTCTCAAATAATTTTAGTTCATATGGTGTAGGGAGGGCTACAGCACTGTAAGGGAGGGAGTTCCAGGATTGTGACCCTGCAACATGGATACTTAGAAGAAAGAGAGAAATATTTCCAAGTCAGCATGGTGTGTCATTTGGAGAGGAACTTGCAGGTGATAGTGTTCCCATGCACCTACTTCCCTTGTTGTTGTAGATCATAAAGGTTATAGATTTAGAAGGTGCTGTTAGAGATCTGTAGAGTGGTAGCAGCATATCTTATAAATGGTACAGGTGCAAGTGGAAGGAGTGAATGTTTAAGGAGGTGAATGGGAAGACAATCAAGATTTATTTTAAATGGCGTTGAGCCTCTTGTGTGTTGTCGTGCTGCAGTTTTCAACGCAAGTGCAAAATATTCCATTAGATTCTCGAACGTGCCTTGTAGGCTGTACGAGGACTTTGTAAAGTTAAGAGGTGAGTTACTCATCAGAGACTATATGCCCCATGACCTGTTCTTGTAGCTGCAGTTAGACTGATTAGCTTAAGTTTCTGGTGAGGACTCAGTAATGCCATTAAATGTAAAGGGTAGATGGTTCAGTTCTGTTTCATTGAGGATGAGTACCCTAAATGTAGGTTTATATCAGAATCATTGGGGATTCCTTGGGTAGATTCATTTCTATTAAGCCTTCTTACTGGTTTTAGTCTATGCTACTGATATCAAATGGGGAAGGATGCCCACTCAATATCTCAGGCAGAGGATAGACTCACTGTTGACTCAGTTTGAACATTAATGGCTTATTTTGTATTGCAGCAAACTTTGTGTTAACTGGCACTTTATGAATCAGCAGTATCGATAAACTGGTAAAAATTATATATGTGAAATACCAGAAGTTAACTGCATTATCACGACCTCCATGATGTGTGAGTCATCAGATGGGGGTGAGTGAGAAGGCTGTTTGCTGGTAAGTTTTATTTAAGGCAAAGTTGCATTATTATGCAAGTGATTGTGCTGAAAATAAAGTATAAACGTGATGTGTATACCCCCTGCATTACATTAGTGTGTGTTTTTACATTGATTATGTGGACCCCTTGATCAACCGGAATATTTAATCCACCAGCACACTCCTGGTCCCATAGGTGTCGGTTAGTAAAATGTCTGCTGTGCTTTGTAGTTAGTTACATTATATCTGAGATACATCATTGTTTCTTGTGAGACAACAGACTTAACCTGAGAGTAAGTTCAATTTACTACTCTAGTGAAAAGCAGTTAAGAGCAAGGACAATCATTAAAGCAATGGCACAACACTGGTTAGTTGAGAGCTAATAGATATCATCCCTAATCAACTTGCTCAAAGATGTTATGACGTGCCTCTTGAACTGATGTGACTATGAACTGTGGCCTCCTGCTCCAGAGGTAGGGCCATTATTATTGTGCCATAAAAGCTCCACTGCCAGGAGCTTACATCTGGATAGGTGGACCTTATCTTCAGTTAACCTTTCAGATGCCAACTGGCTTCTACAACATCTTCCCCCACACTCACGCCCCACAACTCATTTTCTGGCTATTAAATTCTTTACTCAATTGTTTCAAATAAGTAAAATGTAATTATAGTTACTCCATCTCCTTCAAGTCTCTGATTTTACAGCTAACTAACAACTTGGTTAGGTTGAAAGTCAGCTGCTTGATGAGTATGTATTCAGTACACACTGGGACATTGGTGGATTTTTCATTTTCCAAATGTTCTTTGCTGAGGTCATGTTCCAGCATCAATGTCACTGTTGAAGGTTTATTTCCTTTGGAAGGTATTTAGTTTTCTTAAATTCTGTTGGAGAAGATAGATGTTTTTCTGAAAGAATTAATACGGTAACAAGGTGGTTGTGCCATTCTCCTTTCTCTTCGCTTGGATAATATGATCATTTTATCAGGTTCAATCATAGATAGGAAAGCTGACTGCAGTCTTTGGTATTGCTTCTTCCAGACTTTATCAATGGACATCTACTAACTGGAGAGTCATGGATATCTGATGAACAGATTTTGAGGATTTGTCTGCAGTTCCTCTGAAACAAGGAAACCATTCATATCTTCTGATCTCTTAATCATGATAAGTTGTCAGACAGCGATATAATTAACATTGAGTGGACAATCTTCCGAACCTTAAAAGTCTTCTTGTTGAATAAAGGTGCCATAGTCCCACTCTTTTATTAGATTCATAGAATCCCTACAGTGCAGATAGAAACCATTTCACCCATCAAGTCTACACAGACCCTCCAAAGAGCATTCCACCTAGACCACCCCCACCCTATTCCCATAACCCCACATTTACCACGGCCAATCCACCTAACCTGCACATCCCTAGAGACTATAGGACAATTTAGCATGGTCAATCCACCCAACCTCCACATCCCTGGACACTACAGGACAATTTACCATGGCCAACCCACCTAACATGCACATCTTTGGACTGCGGGAGGAAATCAGAGCACCCAGCATAAACCTAAGCAGACACAGAGAGAACATGCAAACTCCACAAACAGAGTCTCTCAAGGCTGGATTTAAACCCAGGTCCCTGGCACTGTGAGGCAGCAGTGCTAAAATCTGTGCCACCCTTGACAGAAATTTGGCTGGTGGTGTGTTCAAACTGAGGGTCACCACACCTCAGACATGGGGCTAGGTTGAGAAGGTGGGACTTTTAGCCCAACTGTGGGAATTGAATCCAAACTATTGGTGTCATTCTGCGTCACAAGCCAGCAGATCAGCCAATTGAGCTAACATTTCTCCATTTGAAATATTAACTCCTTGCGTTAAAAGATTTAATGTGTCAGTCCATTGTGGAATATTTTGGTGTTTTCATACCATAGAAATTTGAAGAAATTGGATGAGCTTCTTGAAGTAAATTGGCTTTCCATTTCCTTCAGTCTCTTGTGCTGCTTTTAAATTGCAACTTTTACTGCAATCTGGATAACTTTTTTGAATGTGAGATCATCTTTTGGTTGCAATGTATCTGAAAGAGGTCAATCAGAATTTCTGGTGACAATTCTGTATTGAATTAGTCTTGGCTGTCAATTACCATTGTCACAATATTCCCGCAATGTATAAAGGTCAGGAAATTAAAGTTGGGCAATAAATACTGACCGTGACAACGCCACATCTCATGGTAAATTTTTAAAAAAAGGATGCTAACAGAATCTTCTGGAGCTGTGATCCTTTGTCAAAGTTTATTCCCTCCATTATCGAACTTGTATTTGATGTAAAGTAATTGTTGAATAGCCATGCAATATTGTCAAAGGTGTTCGTCTTTTCTGATACTTCTGGCCATTTTAAAACTTGATCTACAATTGTACGACTCAATTAGGAAAATATATTCATTTGTTCTTCTCTGGGCCTCGTCTGTAATTCTGAAGCAACATAAATCACATAAATTATCTCTTCCAGGCAAAATCGGGTGAAAGATTTGTGATTTTAAAGTTGTTTGAAGGCATAATATCCCAGTACTGGTTGTAGTTAACTGCTGTAGTCTCTCTTATTTAAATGGTTTATTTGAAAGCTATTGCTGGAATTTCTAATTTAAAAACAATTATTAATGTATATTATTATAATAATAAATGTTTGCAATCGATTCATTTGTATTACATTTTCAGTCTTCTTCAGCAAACCTTGTACATTCTTTCAAATATTGTAATTATTTCCCTTAATTTCGGAATAAGGAAGATGAATTGCTCATAAACCTTTATTCTGAAGAGCCTTGTCTTTATAAAGATTTTCAAGTTCTCTCTTCTTGTTTCCCCTTTCAGAAATGTCCTGTAATTTCTCCTCACTAAAGTTGAAAACCTCCCAAATGTTTTCTAAATCATTTTCCTGGTGTGTAAGTATCATCAAAATGCTTTAAATTAGAGAACTATTGCATTTTAGGTTGTTACACAAAATGGAGGAGAAAGCTGTCTTTATGAACAGTTTTCCAACTCTCTGTTTATCATTCTATTTTACATTGAAGAACATGTGTTGCAATGACCGGGCATGTTAATGCAATAATTTGAGTTGAACAGTAAGAATTTTTTAATGGAACAAAAACAGAAGTTGCTGGAAAAGCTCAGCAGGTCTGGCAGCATCTGTGAAGAATCTTTCAGTTTTTATTAAGAATTTTTTAATACCTTTCAAGACACTCCTGTTCTTAATAAATCCTTCTTCTACCTTAACTTTTTCCACATTCCTAATTGATTTATTCTTTTAGTTTCCCAATTTTCTTAATGAATGTCCTTATCTCGCAAAGATTTCTGCTATAGCTTTTCCTAATTATATAACAAGATTAATAAAATACGCATTTGTTTTAGCATAGCATTTTAAGTCTCCTTTAAGTTTTCATACTAGGACTTTCTTTTTAAATACAAGATTTTTCACCCTTCCACTAAGGTTTGGGTGTTTGTTATCAGTCAGGATATTTCAGGATTATGATTCAGATTTCTCTCTTGCATCTTTGGTGCAACACTGCTTGATCTTCACCAGCTTTTTAAAAATATTTCACTGTTCCTAGATTATTTGAGCTTTTTCAGGCATGCTATAATTTTCTGCGGCTCCTGCAACTTTTATTTTAATTGATGGCTGCTGTTTGCCTGGGCTCTGCGTGCATTTAAGCTGCTAAATATTTTAAAAAAGTACACTCAATTTTCTGACTTGAACATTCTTTTATTCTCTTTGGATGACAGTGGCTTTTGTAGAACTGAATATATTTTTCAGGTCAGCACTATCTAGTCAAATTCCATACTCTGCCCAGCATCATTGCATGGGCATCTCTGGTTCCACCTCAGCCAGGGTTTTATATATACTCCTGCTGTCACCTTCTTATAACGTCAGATATGATCAATGATATCTTGGGTAGATTCACCACTGCCACCAAGCCTTCCAGTTGATATTAGTTTGTGCAACTGATTCTAAATGCAGATGAATACCCTCTGGACATTTTAGCCAAAAGTTCCCTTGGTCTTCATTAAACAGTAAAGGTTTATTACACATTATTTCATAGCTAGTTACATCGTACCTAGAATCCATGATTGACTCTTTGCGACATTAGGCTCAACTTAAGAGTGAGCTCACGTTGTTACTCTAGTTATATGCTGTTAACACTGAATACAATGATGGAAGCAAACTAGAGACATGAATGACTGGTATAGTCCTGATTAGCTCCACCTAGGACCAGTGCTTTCTATCCTGATGAACAGAACGTATCTTGTGATGTCAGGTAACCCTTTAAGGTACTACCCGCCTGACACCACAATGATCATTGCCTGGCATTTGTAATGTACAAATGCTCCCGTTGGCTGGAAAATCTAGAAAGGAAGGTTTACAGCTCCTTATTTCAAGGAGCAGAGTCAGAGGGAGAGTACCTGGAGCATAGCGGGTATAACTTACCTCGGGGATTCATGACCTTGTTTCCAGGGAGCAGAGTCAGCGGGAGGAGCACACAGAACATGATGAGTATAAAAGTAACCTATCTCGGGGATTCGTGGCCTTGTTTCCAGGGAGCGGAGTCAGAGGGAGGAGCACACAG
>NC_063354.1:40028022-40084568 GCF_021869965.1 Rhincodon typus | reverse complement strand
AACACGGTGAGTATAAAAGTAACTTACCTCGGGGATTCATGGCCTTGTCTCTAGGGAGCGGAGTCAGTGGGAGGAGCACACGGTGTAACTGATAACAAAGCGAAAAAAGTGACATCACAGGAGGCCTATTACCTGATTGACAGGTGGGAAATCCGTACCAGATTTGGGGGAAAAAAGCCCTCCAAAATTAATAAATTAATTAATCAGGGATTAACTAAGTAATTAATTAATTAACTAAGTAGAGATGACCGGGTAGGTGATGTACCGCAGCTGGATGATTTGGGAGTTGGCCGATCCCTATGGAAACTGCAGTGACCATATCTACAGCAAGTGTCGGTTGCTGGACAAGCTTCGGCTCAGAGTTGTTGAGCTGGAGTCTGAGCTTCAGACACTGCGGCACATCCGGGATGGGGAGAGTTACCGAAAAGCTCTGCTTCAGGAGGCAGTCACACCTGGTAGATTAAGTACCACAAATTCGGTCAGTGGCCAGGGACAGCAGTGGGTGAGGCAGGTAGAGGGATCCTGCATTCAGGAACAGAGGAGCCTCAGCTCTTGACCTTGTCCAACAGGTACAAGGTACTTGCTCCCTGTGTGGATGAGGAACAGGGCTGTAGGGAGGATGAGCTAACTGACCATTGCAGCGTGGTACGGGAGGCCATTCAAGACAGGGGAGCAAAAAGACAAGTGGTAGCTGTAGGGGATTCAATAATTAGTGGAATAGATGACATCCTTTGTAAGAAGTTAAAGGGTCCCGCATGGTATGTTGCCTGCCCGGTGCCTGGGTGACGGACATCTCTGACCGGCTTAAAAGGATGTTGGAGAGTGAGGGAGAGGATCCAGTTGTTGTGGTCCATATTGGGACAAACAGCATAGGCAAGGCAAAGAAAGAGGATGTGTTTAGGGATTAACAGGAACTAAGAACTAAATTACAGAACAGATTCTCAAGGGTTATAATCTCTGGATTACTGACCGTGCCATGTGCAAGTTGGCATAGGGGTGTGAGAATAACGGAAGTAAACATGTGGCTAAAGGAATGGTGCAGGAAAGAGGGGTTCCATTTCATGGGACACTGGCATCAGTATTGGAACAGGAGGGATCTGTACCATTGAATTGAGCTGGGACCAATTTTCTATCAAAAAGGGTAAATAGGCTGGTCAACAGGACTTTCAACTAGAAAGTGATGGTGAAGGAAAGGGTAAAACTCCAAGAAGTATAATGACCAATGGGAAACAAAGCAGCAGGCTAACATCTGTGGGGGTGGATTCAATTGCATGGAAAAATATGAAAAAAAATGAAAAGAAAGGAGAACTCAGAAGAGGTTATTAAAGTCTCCAGCACACAAAACAGGACAGAGTGTTTGGAAAGGATTAGGAATTTAACTTCAAGCACACAGGATAAATGAATGACAAAGAGAAGAGGGACAGTCAATACATGGCTGAAGGTGTTGTATCTGAACGCATGCAGTCTATGAAATAAGGTAAATTAGCTGCTGGTGCAGATCAAAATTGGCAGGTATGATATGGTGGACATCATGGAGCCTTGGCTGCAAGGGGATCAGGACTGGGGGCTAAATATCCGAGGATATACATCCTATCAAAAAGACAGGCAAGTGGGCAGAGGGATGGGGTTGCCTTATGAGTAAGAAATTGAATTAAATCGATAGCAAGAAACAACGTAGGGTCAGATGGTGAAGAATCTGTGTGGATAGAGTTGAGAAACCGCAAAGGGGAAAAAAAAACCATAATGGGAGCTATCTACAGGCCTCCAATCAGTCATCAGGATTTGGGGCACAAGATACACGAGGAGATAGAAAAGGTGTGTAAGAAAGGCAAGGTTACAGTGATCATGGGGGATTTCAATATGCAGGTGGACTGGGAAAATCAGGTTGGTAGTGGATTGCAAGAAAAGGAGTTCGTGTAATATCTACGAGATGGCTTTTTGGAGCAACCCGTGGTGGACCCCACTAGGGACCAGGCAATACTGGATTTAGTGATGTGCAATGAGGCAGACGATAAGGGAGCTTAAGGTGAAGGAACCCTTAGGAGGCAGTGATCATAATATGATAGAATTTACTCTGCAATTTGCGAGGGAGAAGGTGGAATCAGATGTAACAATATTACAGTTGACTAAAGGCAACTACAGAGGTATGAGGGAGGAGCTAATGAGAATTGACTGGGAGAGGAGCCTAGCAGGAGTGATAGTGGAACAGCAATGGCAGGAGTTTCTGGGAATAATTTGGGAGACACAGCAAAAATTCATCCCTGGGAAAAAGAAGCATACTAAAGGGAGGATGAGGGAACCATGGCTGACAAGGGAAGTCAGGGACAGCATAAAAGCGAAAGAGAAAGCATATAATGTGGTAAAGGGCAGTGGGAATCTAGAGGATTGGGAAACCTACAAAGATGAACACAGGACAACGAAAAACGAAATAAGGAGGGATAAGATTAAATATGAGGGTAAGCTAGCCACTCATACTAAAAAAATTGCAAGAATTTCTTTAGATATATAAAGGGCAAAAGCAAGGCAAAAGTAGACATTGGAAAATGATGCTGGAGAAGTGGCAGTGGTGAACAAAAAAATGGCTGAGAAATTGAATAAGTGCTTTGTGTCAGTCTTCACGGTGGAAGACATGAGTAATATCCCAAAAGTTCAAGAGAGTCAGGAGGCAGAGCTGAGTATGGTGGCCGTCACCAAGGAAAAGGTGCTAGAAAAACTGAACGGCCTGAAGGTGGATAAATAAACAGAACCAGATGGACTACACACCAGAATTCTAAAGGAGATAGCTGAAGAGATAGTGCAGGCGTTAGTGACGATCTTTCAGGAATCACTGGAGTCAGGGAGGGTCCCAGAAGACTGGAAAATCGCTTATGTAACACCTCTGTTTAAGAAGGGAGAAAGGCAAAAGACGAGAAATTACAGGCTGATCAGCCTGACCACGGTCACTGGTAAGATATTGGAGTGCATTGTGAAGGATGAGATTTCTGAATACTTGGAAGTGTATGGTAAAATAGGGCAAAGTCTGCCTGGTTTCATTAAGGGGAGGTCATGCCGAACAAATCTGCTGGAATTCTTTGAGGAAGTAACGAGCAGGGTAGACCAAGGAGAGCCATTGGATGTTATCAATCTGGCCTTCCAGAAGGCCTTTGACAAGGTGCCGCACAGGAGGCTGCTGAGTAAGATAAGGGCCCATGGTGTTAGAGGCAAGGTGCTAGCATGGACAGAAGATTGGCTGTCAGGCAGAAAGCAGAGAGTGGGGATAAAAGGGTCTTTCTCAGGATGGCAGCCGGTGACAAGTGGAGTTCCACGAGGGTCAGTGTTGGGACCACAACTTTTCACTTTGTACATTAATGATCTAGATGAAGGAACTGTGGGCATTCTGACTAAGTTTGCAGATGATCCAAAGATAGGTGGAGGGACGGCTAGTATTGAGGAGGTGGGGAGGCTGCAGAAGGATTTGGACAGGTTAGGAGAGTGGGCAAAGAAGTGGCAGATGGAGTACAACGTGGGAAAGTGTGAGGTCATGCATAATGGTAGGAAGAATAGAGGCATGGATCATTTTTTAAATGGGGACAAAATTCAGATATCTGGTGTGCAAAGGGACTTTAGGAGTCCTAGTCTATGTTTCTCTTAAGGTAAACTTGCAGGTTGAGTTGGTAGTTAGAAAGGCAAGTACAACGTTGGCATTCATCTCGAGAGGACTAGAATATAAAAGCAGGGATGAACTTCTGAAGCTTTATAAACTGCTGGTCAGGCCACATTTAGAATATTGTGAGCAATCTTGGACCCCATACCTCTGGAAGGATATACTGGCCATGGAGCGAGCCCAGAGGAGGGGCACAAGAATGATCCCAGGAATGAAAGGTTTAACATATGAGGAACGTTTGAGGACTCTGGGTCGATGCTTGATGGAGTTTAGAAGGATGAGGGTGGTCTTATTGAAATTTGCAGAATATTGAAATGCCTGGATAGAGTGGGCATTGGGAAAACGCTTCCATTGGCAGGAGAGATTAGGACTTGAGGGCACAGCCTTAGAGTAAACAGAAGACCCTTTAGAACGGAGATAAGGAGAAGCTACTTCAGCCAGAGTGTGGTGAATCTATGGAATTCACTGCCACAGAAGGCTGTGGAGGTCAGGTCATTGATCACATTTAGGGCTGAGATAGATAGGTTCTTGATTATCAAGGGGATCAAAGGTTATGAGGAGAAAGCAGGAGAATGGGGTTGAAAAACTTATCAACCAGGATTGAATGACGGAGCAGATTCGATGGGCCAAATGGCCTAAGTTCTGCTCCTATGTCTTAGAGTCTTATGGTCTTATAGCTGCATGAAAAGGAATTGATTATTTGGGACTGAAATGAAGAGAAAATCCTTCATTCTGAGGATGTCAACCGTTGGAATTCTGTATCCAAAGAGCGCAGAAAATCCGTGAGGTTTGTGGATACTTCATTGCTGCATATATTCAAAGCTGGAGTATTTAGATATTTGATCTCTTGATCAATCAAGGGATTTGTTGAGTGGACAGGGAAGTGGAGTGGAGCTATGATCATGCTGAATGAGGGATTCTCCTGTCCTTGGTTCTAATATTCTTCTGTAACATTTTCCATTAGTTTACTGATAATTGAGATAAGACTGATGTGATAGTAATCAGCCAGATTAGCTTTGTCCTTCTTTTTTTGTCTTGGTCTTTTTAGACAAGACATATGGTGGCATATTGTATGCATAATCAATTAAACACTTGTATATTAGCTAATGCAACAGCTTTACTAGGAGTGCAGCTAGTTCTGATACATAGATCTTAAAAAAGACAGTCCCAATGTTGTTGGAGCCCATAGCCTTTTCTGTATCCAGTGTACTCAGTTGTTTCTTGATATCAGATAGCGTGAATTAATTGACTAAAGACTGGGGATGTGTGCTGGAGACCTTGGGAGGAGGCTGCTTCATGCTGAAGAGGGTTGCAAATGCTTCAGTGTTATCTTTTTGCACTCCCCTCCTGGAGTCTACCATCATTGAGAATGGGTATAGATGTGGACTCTCCTTCACATGTGAGTTGTTTAACTTTCCACCACCATTACTGACTGGATGCGGCCGGACTACAGAGCTTTAACCTGACCCGTTAGTTGTGGGATTGCTTAGCTCCATCTATTGCATTCTGCTTCTGCATTTCAGCATGCAAATAGTCCTGTGTTGTAGCTTCCGCACCCCAGCAGTCACTGAATAAAAATTATGCATGAAAATGTATTAATAAGAGCATTTACATCATTTATTTTTAACAGTTATTTATTCTCGACGTTACAGTCAAAAATAAAGAAGAAAGCCTCATTGTTTATCTAGGTCAATGACTGTTTCATAATGAATGCAAACCCTCCCACTAGCATCTGACAGGCAGAAATAGCCCAAGACTGATGACCCTTGCTCATCTCCAGTCCCTAGAGGAGCTACCTCATTGTTCTTAGTCAGAGGCTGATCAACTTGTAGCCAGTCAGCTGGATCAATACGGCTCTCATTTCCTTTTCCAGTCTCATTATAATGAGGAGTGTTAAGCGAATGTGCCACAGCTTTTGTCATCATATGTACACGACAATCACCATTCTGGAATATTCTACATCACCTTCATTGATATGAATTATTTTTAAGTAACTTAAATAGTAGTTTCCCTTTTGTTTCAATCGATCCTTTGCAAGGTGAGAGCAGTAAGGCACTTCTCTTCTCACTGCTTGAGGCAAAACTTATTTTAAGGGAAAGATCTCATCACTCCCAGCGAAGGAAGTATCAACTCCATTCTTCCTGTGCAGTGCACACAGTGCATTCTCGTGTGAGTGGCACAGTGGCTAGGTGGTTAGAACTGCTGCCTCACAGCACCAGGGACCTGGGTTTTATTCTACCCTCGGGCGACTGTGTGGAGTTTGCACATTCTCCCCATGTGTGTGTGGATTTCTTCCTACAGTCCAAAGATGTGTAGGTTAGGTGGATTGGCCATGGGGATAGGCGGGGTTACAGTGAGGGGATGGGCCTGGGTGGGATGCTCCTCGGTGTGTCATAGAGATGAACAGCACGGAAACAGACCCTTCAATCCCACTTGTCCATGCTGACCAGATGTTCTAAATTAGTCTAGACGCATTTGCTAGCATTTGGCCCCTACCTCTCTAAACCCTTCCTATTCATACATCCATTCAGATGCCTTTTAAATGTTGTAATTGTACCAGCCTCCACCAGTTCCTCTGGCAGTTCACCATCCTCTGTGTGAAAATGTTGGCCCATAGGTCCCTTTTAAACCTTTCCCCTCTCACCTTCAACATATGCCTCTCTAGTTTTGGATTCCTGTACCCTGGGGAAAAGACCTTGATTCTTCACCCCTATCTACGTCACTCATGATTTTATAAATTTCCATCAGGTCACCCCTCAGCCTCCGACATTCCAGGGAATGGCATGGACTTGATGGGCCGAATAGCATGCTTCCACGCTGTAGGGATTCTATGATACACTCTCATATTCATGGGCCTTGTTGTTAGAGCACAAGTCAACGTTGTATGAAGACTCAACAGATTTGGTCTTACTTCCTCTTTCTGTTACTTTATTGGAGGGAGCAAAGATGTTCTCTGTTTCTACACTCACCGCTATAGGATAAGATGGTCAATTCTAGTTTGAATTGTCCCTGAAGGTTTCGTCCTGTGACGTTAAGCCTCTGAAGGACCTGAAAATGTGACTTAATGATGTTGGTTGAGGGATAAACATTGACCAGGATCCTAGAGAGAATGGTACTGCTGTGCTCTGAAAAGTCTCATTGGTTCTTCTATGTCTACCTGAGAAGGCAGGTAGGGCTGGGTTTTTAACTACACTGCGTGCACTGACATGGTGCAGTACTCCTGTGGATTAGCAGCCTAGATTGTTGTGCTCAATTCTCTGGAGTGGAACTCCAAAGCTTCTTTTCCTGCTAATTTTAAGAACGTGTTCAATGTTGGCTGTTGATTGGCAAGTGTCTTTTATGACTTCCACAACCCAACAACCATTCCCCACTCCCTCCCACATGCCCCAGGCTCATTTCTTTATTGTCAGTTCTGACAAGCAGACTTTTCATTTCCATTTCACTGCATCACTCATGGGCTGGTATCTGAAAATGAGCCAAATGTTTGCTTTATGCCAGAATAACTGGATTCCCTCAGCACATCATCTGCATTTTAAACCTCTGCATTATTTATGCTTTTTTTTTGGAAATGCATGAGTTACTATAAATGTTTTTTAGGGCAGAGTCTGGTGAATTTTTTATTTAGTGTCAATTTAGTGCACAGGGTTTAGTCCTTCATTCCAATTGAAACTGAACCACAAGTTGCAGTTATACTGTAGGACTGGATGGCTGTATCCCACCCCCAACGCTGCCACCCCTATCCAACAATTACCTCCTCACCAGCCCCACAGCCCCAACCCGGACAAATGTGCTGCTCTGTTAAATTTTAAAAGACACTAATTCCAAAAAAAGTAACATCCCTGGCAAATCATAGCATGCTAGCATGGACGCATGGTCACACTGCTAGAAATTCCTCTCTCCATTTTTTTTAACAATTGGTTTTAAACAGTTTTACCTCCTCTTGGAACCAAACTAGCAGCTTGTACTGTAATCTGCGCCAGCCATGAGATTTGTTTTAAAAAGATTAGACCCCAAGCAAGAAATGTAGACACTTAGACATGTAGATGTTATTAGGGTAATGATTTTTGAGTTGACTTTCCTCTCTGTATATAGCAATGGTGACAAGATATAAAAACCTGAGGTACAGGAACAAGAATAACACCTATGGACCATCTGTGAGATCATGGTTGAACTTTGATTGCCAGCACTTTCATAGGCCAGTTGGAAACCTGAATGCCCAATAACATAGTGATCTCAGGTCTTCAATCTTGTCAGCAAATGTACACCTACAGTTGCTTGGAGTAGAAAATTCCAGCTATTCCAAGCTGCCTGAGTGGAGGAATAGTTCTGTTCTGTAATCTGGTCTAAACAACCACATTCTTATTGAGATACCAGGGTGCCTAGTCCTACACTCCCCTACTGAAGGTTACTTTATCATGCATCCCAATTCATTTCAATAAGATCACCTATCATTCTTCAAAACTCCAGAGAATATCGTCTCAACTCAGTCAATCCCTCCTCATACAACAGTCCTCCCACTCAGGAATCCAACCAGTGAACCTTCCTTTCAGTCCTTAAAGAGGCTCAGGGAAGGAATCCAAAATTCCATGTAATAATCAGTGTGATTTCACCTAACCTTTTAATTCAGAGATGTTACTGCATACTTCTGGGGCAGTTGGGACTTGAACCCAGGCCTCCTGGCTCAGTCGATAAGATGCTATCACTGTGCCACATGAGTACTCAAGCACTTTAATCTTGTATAATTCCAGCAACTCTTCCTTACCCATGGACTAGAACCCCTTTGCAAGAAATGGCAGCACCCAATTCCCGTCTTAATTGTTTGCTAGATTGGCGTGTAAATGTTCTCTCGTTCAGATACAAGGATCTCCACATCCCACTCAGTCCAAAAGATTATCAGATTCTCAGCTTTTATGAAATATGCTTATTTCCTTTTCTTCCTATCAGAATGGATAATTTCTCAGTGGTTAGCACTGTTGCCTCACAGCACCAGGGACCCGGGTTCGATTCCAGCCTTGGGTGACTTGTCTGTGTGGAGTTTGCACATTCTCCCCATGTCTGTGTGGGTTTCCTCTGGGCGTTCCGGTTTCCTCCCACAGTCCAAAGATGTACAGGGCAGATGGATTGGCCATGCTAAATTGCCTGTAGTGTTTAGGGATATGCAGATTAGGTAGGTTGTAGGGGGATGGGTCTGGGTGGGATGCTCCAACGGTCAGTGTGGACTTGTTGGGCCAAAGGGCCTGTTTCCATACTGTAGGGATTCTATGATTCTATATACTCCATCTGCCACCTTCTCACCCAATCATTTTTTTTGATTTGTTCATGCAATGTGAGTACCACTGGCATTGCCAGGATTTACTGCCCCTCCCTAATAGCTGCAGAGAAGGTGGTTGTAAGCCATTTTCTCAAACTGCTAGAGTCTATCTGCTGTAAGTACCCCTTCAGTGGTATCTTTATGAGAACATTGCTCCCTTTTAAGCTGTGCGGCTGCTCACAACTCTGTCCCTTCATATTACCACAAGCGGGCACAAAACAATCTTGTCACAAATTTAAAAATTAGGAACCTCCAGCATTTGATCCAGTGAGTATTGATGTGATAATTGAGTGGATGCAGTAAATGCTTAAGGTGGTGAATGAGAGCCAAACAAGTTGGCTGCCTCGACCTGGGTGGTATCAAGTTTCTTGGCTGTTGGTGGAATTGCACTCATCCAGGTAAAAGGAAAGGACTCCATCACTCTCTGAAGGTTTAAAATGCTTTGGGGGAGTCAGGAGTTGATAAACTCAGCCTAAAATACAAAATGTCTGACCTGATCTACAATGTTCATGTGGCTTGTTCATTTAAGTCTTTTATCAATGTTGATGGTAGGGGATTCAACAGTGAAAATTGTAAGTGTTACACCCTTTCTAGTTTGAAATTGTCACTGCCTAAGACTTACATTGAGCAAATGTTATTTACCACTTATCGGCCCAAGTCTGAATCTTATCCAGGCCATGCTGCATATCCACATAGATTGTTTCAGCAGTCAATCTCACCTCATTTTTATGATTCAATCCTTTGATCCGTGCTTGGGCCAAGGCTATAATAAGGTCTGGAACTGAACTCCCTGTTGGAACCCAAACTAAGTGACAGAGAGCAGGTTATTGCTTTGGGAGTGCCATTTGTTAGTGCAGTCAATAGCACCTTCCATCACTTTGTGGATGATCGAAAGTAGACTGATGGAGCAGTAATTGACGGTGTTGGATTTATCCTGTTTTTGTGCACAGGACATATCAAGGCAATTTTCCATATCGTTGAGTATGTTTCCATATTGTGGTTGTAATGGTGCAGTTTGATCAGGAACATGGCTAGTTCTGGTGCACAACTCTTCAATACTATTGTCACTATGCCATGATGTGGAGGTGCCGGTGTTGGACTGGGGTGGATAAGGTCAGAAATCACGTGACACCAGGTTATAGTCAAACAGGTTTATTTGGAAACTCACAAGCTTTCAGAGAACAGCCCCTGACAAAGAGTGCAACTCCATTGGATGATTCGAACCTAGCTCATGTCCCCATTGGACAAAGGTCACAGAACATTCTGGAAGGTGCAGGCGAGGGGGATAAAAACACTCACCTGGAAGCCACACTCCCAGGGGAGGCTCACAGCAAGACTCATGGCAGAAGACCAACCCAAGAAGACCCAGAGAAGATCCACCCTAACCTGCGAGACCCACCTTCGTGGAAGAGAGCCAGCCCTATGTCGGAGAGGAAGGAGATTCCAATGTCCCAGCTCAAACATGTGGATCATTGTGTGTAATATCCTTTCTCTGATGGATAGAGCTAGATAGAGAGTAAAGATTGTGGGAACTTGGGAAATGCTCACATGGTGTTCTTAATAAGGAATATTTTGTTAATAAAATCAGGTTGAACTACAAATTGAAATCTATGTCACTTTGTCCCCCTCACCGACAACAGCCCTTGGGTCCCTACACGAAACGTTAGCTTTCCTGCTCCTCTGGTGCTGCCTGGCCTGCTGTGTTCCTCCAGCTCCACACCTTGTTATCTCAGATTCCAGCATCGGCAGTTCTTACTATCCCTGTGCTTGGGTAAAGTGTTTTTAATACATGAACTGGCCAAAGTGTCCTAAGCACAGACTACATTGATATCCCCGGATAAGTTTTGAGTAGGAGTGTTTGTGTAACTTTTAGATAACACTATGTGGAGCTGGATGAATACAGCAGCATCAGTGGAGCAGAAAAGCTGACGTTTTGGGTCAGGACCCTTCTTCAGAAATTGACGGTTCTTACTATCTCTGTATAACTTCTGATGTCTTATCCCACCAACCTTGAACTCTTGCATGACAGTATCTAATTTTTTAGGTGCTGCTCTTGGCATGCTCTTCTGCACTCTTCATTGAAGCTGGTTTGATGGTAAGAGTAGATTAGGGGAGACGCTGAGCCATAAAGCTATATATTATAGTGGAATACAATTTTGCTGCTGTTAGTGAGTAATGTGCCTCATGAATGCCAACTTCTGAATTAATCCATTCTGAATGAATTCTATTTAGTAAAGTGGCAGTGCCACACAATATGGTGCAGGGTGTCTGCAGTTTGAGGAGTGGACTTTTCTCCACAGGGACTGTGCAGTGATCAGTCCTCCCACCATTGTCATGGATAGATACATCTGCAAGAGGTAGATCGGTAAAAGCAAGATCAAGCAAGTGTCTCCTTCATAAGAGTTTCCCAACAACCTACCCCTTGTCCAATTTTGCAAATATATCTTTCAGTGCTGTAAAAAGCTGGGGCTATTTTCCCTGGAATGTAGAAAGTTAAGGGGTGGCCTTACAGAGGTTTATAAAATCATGGAGGGCACAGACAGGATGAATAGCCAACGTCTTTTTCCTAGAATGGGGGAATCTAAAACTAGAGGGAATAGGTTTAAGGTGAGAGGGGAAAGATTTAAAAGGGATCTAAGGGGCAACTTTTTCATGCAGAGAGTGGTGCATGTATGGAATGAGCTGCCAGAAGAAGTGGTGGAAGATGGCACAATGACAACATTTAAAAGGCATCTTGATGGGTATATGAATAGGAAGGGTTTAGAGGGATATGGGCCAAATGCTGGCAAATGAGACTAGATTAATTCAGGATATCTGGTCGGCATGGACGAGTTGGACCGAAGGGTCGTCTTCTGTCCTGTACAGCTCTATGACTCTATGATTTTGCCACCTCAATGCCTACTGAATCTATGGAGCCACTCTTGGTGATGAACACTAAATTCCCCCAACGATAATCTGTTCTGAGTCCCTGCTACCCTCACAGCTCCTTCCAAGCTCTATTCGAAAGGAGGAAGTTCTGACTGATCAGCTGAAGGAGGGCAGTAGACACTAATCAGCAGGAGGTTTCCTTGCCCACGTTTGACCTGATGCCTTGAGACTTTTGGGATTCCCGAGTCAGTGTTAAGGTTTGCAAATCATTCCCTTCTTACTGTTCCGAACTCTGTTGCCTACTTTGGTGGGCTGTTTTTCCAGAGACACAAGTGATACACATGTGGAGTCTGACACTTTGTGACAGATTTGATCCTGTCACTATGACTTTATCAGGCTTGATCTGTCCATAAGATAGCTCTCCACATGTTGCCACATGTCAGCAGATGTTACTGTGAGTCACTTTACAGGAGTTGCTTTTAAAGCTTTAAGCTGTCAGTCATCATGTCCAGGAAAATGACTTCTAGCTTCATTAATGTTTCCAGTACTTTATTAACATTAAAGTTCCTTTAAGGTCCTCTCTCTCATTCGACACTTAACTCCCCATAATTTCTGACATATTCTTTGTGTCTTTTACTATGAATAGATGCAAGATATGTGTTTAAAGTCCCCAAAATTTCCTTGTCTGACATTATAATTTCTCCTGCCTCTGATTCTGAGGAAAGTATCTCAGTATAATCATTAACCACCTCCTTTATGTGGGTGGCACAGTGGCTCAGTGTTTGGCACTGCTGCCTCACAGCACCAGGGACCCGGATTGGATTCCACCCTCAGATGACTGTCTGTGTGGAGTTTGCACATTCTCCCTGTGTCTGCATAGGTTTCCTCTGGGTGCTCCGGTTTCTTCCAACAGTCCAAAGTTGTGCTGGTTAGGTGGATTGGCCATGCTAAGTCACCCATTGCGTCCAGGGATGTGCAGATTAGGTGGATTAACCATGGAAAATGCAGGGTTATAGGGATGGGATGGGTCTTGGTGGGATGCTCTTCAGAGGGTCGGTATGGACTTGATGGGCCAACTGTAGGGATTCTATAACTGTTATGAATTCTAGTCAACGATCTGGTTTTATAGCTAATTTCCTCTCGTTCCTCCTTCTTTATCAATTTCTTGATCATCTATTGCCGGATTTTTAAAAATCTTCTCAATCCTCAGGCTTTCTGCTTTATTTAGCAACATTATTAGCTTCTTATTTTAAACATAATCCTTGGCTTCTCCACTTACCGCAGTGTACTACTTCTCCAATGGGGTAGCATTCCACAAGGAAATGTATGCTCATTGAGAATTAGGAATTATTTCATTAAATAGTTGCCAGTCATCTGAAAATCTTTTCCTATTCATCGTCAACGAGCTGACCTCTCCCATTTTCATAACTGGCAACTGTTGTGCTCCCCTGCACATCATTGACAGAACCTGGGATCTCCCTGGTCTTCACAATTCAGTGACTCATGGATAACGGTATGGAGACATTGCTGGAACCAAGAAACATTTTAAGATTCCTCCACAGTTGGGCTTGCTTCCTTTCATCTCTCTCACCCTGCCATGGGAGCAATTGCATCTGAGCATGGTTTCTAGGGCAGTGGCAGCCTGCACGATGCTCCTCAGGCATGAACGCATTAATTGTATGTGCAAGATATAAGGGTCAAGCTTTATATATACACCCACACCCACAGCTGAATAGTCTTCAGAGAGTCATCCTTGCAGTGTGGAAGCAGGCCATTCAGCCCACTGAGTTTGCATTGACCCTCTGAAGAACATCCCACCGAAACCCACCTGCTACCCTATACCTGAAACCCTGCATTTCCCATGGCCAATCCACCTAACCTGCACATCTTTGGACTGTGGGAGGAAACCAGAACACCCAGAGGAAACACACACAGACACGGGGAGAATGCACAAACTCCACACAGCCAGTCGCCCAAGGGTGGAATCGAGCTTGGTTCCCTGGTGCTACGAGGCAGCAGTGCTAAACACTGAGCCACCATGCTGCTCTGTTCCTCAGGCATGAATGCATTAATTGTACGTGCAAGACATTAAGGTCAAGCTTGATCCACACAGCTACGCTGGCAGTCAAGTATGTTTCACCACTCCAAGAAAACCAAGTGCTCTTCTCAGTGTCACCCTAAATAAGAATGATCACCTTGGCCCCAGTCAAAAGCAAAATACTGTAGATTCTGGAAGCCTGAGATAGAGACAGGAGTAGCTGGAGATACTGGGTAGGTGAGGCAACATCTGTGGAGATAGAAGCAGAGTAAACAGCCAGAATTTTCAATTGCTCATGGGGGGATGGCGCAGGTGAGCTTTGGAAAGGTAAGGTTCCAAGATTGTGTGCCCGTGTTCCAATGCCTTCAGGGCACACTCAAGCTTTAAAAGTGAGATTGTGTTGGAAGGGTTGTGAGACCTGCAGACCTCCAATTAACAGACTGTTACACTCCTTGAAGAGCCTGTGAATAGGACCAGGAAGGTGAAAAGGCATTTTTCAATCTGCTCATCACTTAACACAAGTATTTATGTGCCCAGCTGGGGGCAGAAATGGACGGGTTTTTTCGGTGAAGTTTTCCGACTTGAGCAATATTGCACCATAGTGTGCATGTTGTCTTCCAATTGGCTGTTTTGGATGTTTTAGTGTGAGTAAAGGCCTCCAATCCCTCAGCAGCCTTCCTTCTGGAAGTGAGTGGCAGGGCCCATCATGGCTGCCATCTGCCTGTGCACACAGCTCCTGCCTGAAGAATGATACATTGGAATCTATTTCATGCCCACTGACACCCACAGCTACCTAGACTACACTTCCTCTCACGCACCTTCCTGCAAGAATGTGACCCCTTACTCCCAATTCCTCCACCTCCGCCGTATCTGTTCCCAAAGTGGGGCGTTCCACTCCCGCACATCCCAGATGTCCTCCTATTTCAAGGACCGCAACTTACCCCCTTCAGTGATCAAAAATGCCCTCAAATGCATCTCTTGCATTTCCCGTACCTCTGTCCTCACATCGCTCCTCCCCGCAACAAAAACAAAGACAGAACCTTCCTTGTCCTCACGTATCACCCCACTAACCTCCATATCCAATGTTTCATTCTCTGCCACTTCCGCCACCTGCAATCTGACCCCACAACCAAAGATATATTTCCCTCCCCACCCCATCTGCCTTTTGTAGGGATCGCTCTCTCCGTGACTCCCTCATCCGCTCCACACACCCCACTAGCCCCACCACCCCCAGCACCTTTCCCTCCAACCACAGAAAGTGCTACACCTACCCCTACACCTCCTTTCTCACTCCATCTCAGGCACCAAACAAACATTTCACATCAGACAGAGATTCACCTGTACATCCGTCAACGTGGTCTACTGCATCCGCTGCTCCCGATGTGGCCTCCTCTACATCGGTGAGACCAAGCAGAGGCTCGGAGACCATTTTGTAGAGCATTTGCTCTCTGTACATGACAAACGACAACACCTTCCAGTTGCGAACCATTTTAACTCCCCCTCCCACTCCCTGGGTGACATGTCCATCTTGGGCCTCCTCCAGTGTCACAATGACACCACCTGCAAACTGGAGGATCAGCACCACATATTCTGCCTCAGAAGCCTGCAGCCCAATGGACTAAACATGGAATTCACTAGTTTTAAAATCTCCCCACCCCCTGGCTTCATCCCATGTCCAACCCTCCCTCTCATCCCCACCTCCTTGACCTGACACAACCTGTCCATCTTCTCTCCCACCTATCTGCCCCTCCCACCTCACTGACCAATCCCCACCACTCCCTACCTGCACTCACCTATCACCATCCCACCTACCTTCCCCAGCCCCACCCCTCCTCTCTCTAATTATTTCTGAGCTCCCTTTCCCCTCCCGATTTCTGAAGAAGGGTCCTGACCCAAAACATCACCTTTCCTGCTCCTTTGATGCTGCCTGGCCCGTTGTTACAGAAGCCTTCCTGAGTTAGACAGCAGTTTCTTGTGGGTACTATTGCTTTAAGAGCTGTGTCATGTTAAGAGTTAGATATGCTAATGACCAAAGGCCCAGGATGAAACTACATGACAAACTGACATGTGCAGTTCATTACAAGCATGCTAGCAGGAGAATATATACATGTTTATCTGTTACTGCAAGTTGTAGTCTAAACAGTTAGGTAAACCTACATATACTTACCAATAATGCAAGAAATATGGCAACTACGGTGATGAGAAACTGTTAAGGCCACTTACAGAAGAGCCTTTAAGAACCCGGTTTAGTGACCCTTCTGAAGTGCTGGACAGAACCTGGAATCCTGAATCTTAGATCAAACCATGAGGACAGATCAAAGTAGAAAGGAAAATGAGGTAGAAGTAACTACGATGCGACCAGAAATGTAAGAGTTTGTGATCCTGGAGCAGGAGAGGGTGAAATTCTAATCTTGCACACAAATCTCTTGCACACAAATCCAGACAAGTTGGTCAGCTAAATGATTAGCTGGACAACTGTTGGGTGTTGCCCTTCTCAAGGTGCAAAAACAGGGATGGAAAGGAAATCTCCATCTCAGCATAGTGACAGCTTTCATGCCAAACTTTGACCAAAGCTTGTCTCACAGGACTGGGGAATGGAAGGCAACTTAAACCAATTGCAAGCCTCCCCGAGCTGTTGGGTCCTCATCAGAGAGACCCCATTAGCAGAGGCTGGGGATCAGGCCACATTTTTAAAAATCCTTTTGCTATCCCCAGTTGCCTTCGATAAGTTGGTGCTGAGCCTCTTTTATGAACTATTCTGATTAGGCAATAGTGTTGTAGGGATAATAGCCCTGACTAGCAATGTAGGCTAATGCTCTGGGGATATGGCTTCAAAGCTTACTTCAGCAGCTGGTGGAATTCAAATTCAATTCATTAAAATATGAAAATAAAACCTGGAGCGAGTCTCAGTAATGATGACTGGGCAATCATTGTCGGTCATCATTTGAAATCCATCTGATTCAGTAATATATATGTATACTGAAGGAAATCTTCCAAATCTACCAAAACTTACCTAGTGAACATTTGACTCCAGCAATGTGGGTGACTCTTAAACATCTTTAGTTCAAGGGCAATTAAAGATGGGCAAGAAATGCTGGCCTTGCCAGTGATGCCTAGATCCCATCAATAAAAAAAAAACACACGTAGTGTAGATATACCCACAGTGTTGTGAGGAAGAAAGTTCCACAATTTTAAATATATCACAATGGAAGAATAGTGAGTATAAATCCAAGGATGCTGAGATGCAAGTGGTAGTGTTCTTATACATCTGCTGCCCTTTTCCTTCTAGGTGGCATTGGTCATGAGTTTGGAAGGAGCTTTGTAAGAAATCTTGGTGCATCTTCACTGCCATCATTGCACATTAGTGATTATTTAAGGTGCTGGATGATTATGTAGGCCGCATTGTCCTGGATAACCTTCTTGAATGTTGTTGGGGCGGCACTTCTCCAGGCAAGTGGAGAAAGTATTCTATCACACTCCTGACTTGTATCTTGCAGATGGTGGACAGGCTTTGCAAAGTCAGGAGATGAGTTACTCACCATACAATTCTCGGCCTCTGGCTTGCTCTCGTAGCCACAATATTTATGTGGCTGAGCCAGTTAAATATCTAGTCAATGGTATCTCCACAGGGCATTTAAATGAAGGATTCAGCAATAGAACAAAAGAGCAACTAGAGAGCGAATAGGGTCCCTTAAAGATCAATGAGATTGTCTATGTGCTGAACCCCAGGGGATGGGAGAGATATTAAATGAATATTTTGCATTAGTTTTTACTGTGGAGGAAGAAATGGAAGCTAGAGAACTCAGGGAAAAAGAAACATTGATATTTTGAAACCAGTTTGAAAACATGAAGAAGTGCTGGAGATCTTAGAAAACATAAAGGTGGATAAATCTCCAGGACTTGATCAAGAGTATCCCAGGACATTGTGGGAAGTTTGGGAAGAAATTGCAGGGTCCCTAGCAGAAATGTTTGTATCATCTGTAACCACAGGTAAGGTGCCAGAGGACTGGAGGGTGGTAATGCTGTGCTTTTGTTTAAGAAAGGCTGTAATGAGAGGTCTGGGAACTATGGACCTGTGAGTCTGACATTGCTGGAGATGATTCAGAAAGATAGGAATTACATGCAATTGGAGAAGCAAGGACTGGTTAAGGATAGCCAGCATGGCTTTGTGCAAGGGAAATTGTGTCTCACCGACTTGACTGAGTTTTTTCAGGGAGTTACCAAAGAGATTGATGACGGCAGAGAGGTAGACATTGTCTACATGGACTTAAGTAAAGCCTTTGACAAGTTTCCACATGGTAGACTAATTAGTAAAGTTAGATTACACGAGATTCAGGGAGGGCCAACCAATTGGAAACAAAATTGGCTTGACGGTAGGAAACAGATGGTGAAGGGTTCTTTTTGTTTTGTTTTTGAACCCCATGGAATAGCCAAGGAGATTTTTATTTTAATCTTGCACTGTCCCAGTCCCAGATGTTCTTGATGGGGATCAGTGTGAGGGGAGTTTTATTTTTATTTGAAATGACCAGGGGAGATTCCTCTGGATTTTAAGTCATTGTTGTCCGTGTCCTAGGAATGTTCGATTGGGGACGGAGCAGATGGGATTTGCTTGTTTATTTATTTATTTTCTTTGATTTTGCTTGAGTTTATTTTTATTTCCAAACCACTCCCCCAACCATGGTCCCTGCCCAAAAGAGGTTGGTGCGAACGGAGTCAAGGGAGAGCTATTTTTTGTTTGTTTGTTTGTTTTTGTTTCTTCCCAGAGAAATGGGGTCTTTATTTTTGATTAATAAAGTCAAGACAGCTTTACTTTCTGTTTTGAAAGAGCAAAGTGGGCTTTGCTCTGTGTTTCACCCAGTGCTGTCCCTGTCCCAGGTGGGTCTGATGGGACAGTGTCAGGGGGTGGCGGGGGGTCTTGGTTTTCTCTGTTTACACCTTTTGTTTAAAAGAGTGGAGGGGTGTTTTTCAGACTGGATGCCTGTGACCAGGAGTGTTCCTCATGGATCACTACTTTTGTTTGTCATTTATATAAATGATTTGGATGAAAATTTAGGAGGGCATGGTTAGTAAGTTTGTGAATGACACCAAAGCTGGTAGTATAGCGGACAGTGAAGAAGGTTACCTAAGATTACAAAGAGGTCTTGATCAATGGGCTGAGGAGTAGCAAATGGAGTTCAATTTGGATAAATGCAAGGTATTGCATTTTGGTAAAACAAACAAGGGCAGGCCTTATACAATTGATGGAAGGGCCGTGGGTAGTGTCGTACAATAGAGAGACCTTGGGATTCAGACACATAACTCTCTGAAATGTGTGTCACTTATAGACAGGGTGGTTAAGAAGGCATTTGGTGTGCTTGCCTTCATTGCTCAGATCTTTGAGTACAGGAACTGGGACGTCATGTTGAGGTTGTACAGAATGTTGGTGGGGCCTCTTCTGGAATATTGTGTACAGTTTTGGTTGCCCTGTTATAGGAAGGATATTATTAAATTGTAGAAGGTTCAGAAAAGATTTACTGGGATGTTTCCAGGACTGGAGGGTTTGAAGGTAAGTTGGATAGGCTGGGACTTTTTTCCCTGGATCATAGGAGGTTGAGGGATGACCTTATAGAAGTTTATAAAATCATGAGGGGCATAGATAAGATAAATAGTGAAGCACATGAATAGGAGCACATTTTTAAGGTGAGAGGTGAAAGATTTGTAGACGACATGAAGGGGCATCTCTTTTACACAGCGAATGGTTTGTATGTGGAATGAACGCCAGAGAAAGAAGTGGATGTAGGTACAGCTGCAACATTTAAAAGACATAGGTACATGAATAGGAAAGGTTTGGAGGGATAAGGCCAAATGTAGTCAAGTGGAACTAGTTTGGGAACATTAACACGAAGTTGCTGGAAAAGTTCAGCAGGTCTGGCAGCATCTGTGAAGAAAAATCAGAGATAACGTTTTGGGTCTGGTGTCCCTTCCTCAGGGTCAATTGTATACACAACAGGGAGGGTAGCTACCTGCAGATGTCTGAGAGGCAAAGCTGGACATGTCTTTGGATATCATGGGCTGCAGTAATTGACATAAGCTAGCTGCTCAGTGAAGACCGATGTCCAATGGGACTGGAGGCAATGCAATTGCAATGCTGACCAGTGACAGCAGTAACGTCACTCTTTCCAAGGTTCCATTGAGGACCTGTGCAGAATGCTTTAGTCTGCAATACGCAAACACTAAATTTAAAAAAAAACCCGAAAGAACTGCAGATGCTGGAAATCAGACTAAAACAAACCCAGAAATTGTTGGAAAAGCTCAGCAGGTCTGGCAATGTCTGTGGAGAGAAATCACAGTTAATGTTTCGAAGTAACCCGCTGAGATTTTCCAGCAATTTCTGTTTTTGTTTCTGATTTATAGCATCTGCAGTTCTTTTGGTTTTTATTTAGTTTGTGAACGAGTTTGTCGTGGACTAATTGGATTGAAGTTTCCATGGTGTATGACTCTATGACTCTAATAGTGCTGCTGTTGAATGTCAAGGGGAGATGGCTTGCCTCTCTCTTGCTATTGTCTGGCACTTGAAAAATGTGAATATTACCTGACATTTCTCAGCGCACGCCTGGATGTTGCACAATGTATCATTTGCACGCATTTCACAGGAAAAACCTGGGAAAAGGTATAATAAAGTGACTTTCTAAAAGTTACCTCTCAAAAAAAGATTCTCTGTTAAATCAATCAGACACAACACATGTGATGCAGGTTTGATAAACTCCCTTTGAAAATTTACACAGGAGCAAACCCCTATGGATGCTGGAATAAAGGCAAGGAATGTTGAAAATTCTCCGCAGTCAGGTAGCACTATGAAGAGAAAAACAGAGCTCATGTTTCGGGATTAGCCTTTGATTAGGAAACCATAATGATGTAACAGTTGGAGTGTCACTGATCTGAATCATTAACTCTGTTTCTCCTTTCACAGTTGCTGTGGGACCTGCTGAATATTTCCAATATTTTCTGTTTATGAATTGAATGCCAGTGTGGGTTTAATCTGGGTGCGATGTCAGTCCAGAGGTAGCATTTTATTGCTTGTACTTCTCTCTTGCACCCTGCTGGGGACTGCACTCACTATTCTAAAAGGAGTAGTCAGTGCACCTGTAAAGGTGTCTCTTCCTTCCTTTCTTACAGCAATGGTTAGGCACACACAGGTTGTACATCAGTGATCTGGAAGACTTGCAACCCAACTATCAACCCATGACGTTTTTATTCCAAAAATATACTTTATTCATAAAAATATATATTTATATATACATACAAAATCACTAAAGAAGCTTGATTCCGTATAGTAGTAAATGGAAAAACCAAGCAAACATTGGAGTTTCACTCTATCCAAAGGCATCTCTTACTTGAACCAGACTACAACTATATGCATGTGAAGTGCTAGGAGGGTCCAATAACTGAACCAATCTCCATTTAACTTTAGCAGGGGAAGACCTTAGACAGTGGTCCTTCACCCCTGTGCCTTGGCAGTAGCTGCCCCAAGCTTTAGTGCATCCCTCAGCACGTAGTCCTGGACCTTGGAATGTGCCAGTCTGCAACACTGGCCAAGGTTACCTCCTTGTTCTGTAAGACCAACAGGTTTTGGGCAGACCAACGAGCGTCTTTCACCAAGTTGATGTTCCTCCAGGCATGGTTGATGTTTGTCTCAGTGTGCATCCCAGATCATAGAGCACAGAGTCCTGTGTCATGGAGCTGCTCAGAAAAAACCTCAATAAAAACCACAGTATTTTTCTCCAGATGTTCTTTGCAAAGGTACTTTCCAGAAGGAGATGTGTGACAATTTCAACCTCACCCCGCACAGCTGCATGACTGTCACATGCCACAGTGAGTGGACCTTCCTGGTGTGTAACATATTTGCTCTCCGCACTTATACTGTGAAGGGGAAGAAACTACACATTTAACAGTTAGTCCCTGAATTCGCAATTGGTTGTCACTTTTCCAAAAGATTTTCCTGCCTCTGATACTTGATCCATTGTCTTTTTCTGAATTAGCTGGCTCACCAGACGCTCCTTGAATCATCTTGGCCTGGCTCCAGCCTTGACCTGTCTGCCCTCGGTCCCCTTTACATTTATAAAGAAGCAGATGATAGGTGAGCAGAGGCACAGGGTCACAGTTGCAGACTGAAAGTGGGCACCCCATATGTGTTGGTTTTACTCCCACACAGAAGATATTGCATTGTGAGTAGTAAACTAAATAAAAAGGAACACAAATAAATTACGGTATCACCATCTTCGGGATTCACATTTTACCTGGACCTTTCCTCTGGTCCCCTAACCTTTCTAAATCTTGTCATTGAGAAGAGCCGGTGTGATACTGACCACTCAAGTTCCCTGATTTTTTTGATTAGGTTTGATTTGATTTATTGCTGTCACATGTAGCTTAGTGAAAAGTTTTGTTTTGCATGCAGTTTGGGAGAGCATACCATACAAAGATCATAAGGTGATAGAAGTGAGTAAGGAATACAAAGTTAAGGCTGCAAAGAAGGTGCACACAAAGCAAGATCAACATTCGATTTGAAATTTGAGAGGTCCATTCATGAGTCTTAATAATAGCGGGGAAGAAACTGTTCTTGCATGTGTTTAAGCTTTTAGGAACTGTTCTCCTCACTCACTCTATCCCTGAAACATGGAGTACTCGAACCTTAACATTGTCATCACTTCTACTATTAAGGATGTCACTGTTGTTGCATGGCCTACTGAAAGCTGATTGCCAATTCCCTGACTCTTCCTCTTACCTCTTCATGGATCATGACCCCACCACTGAACATGAAGCCAATGGCAACATTTCCTTTGCTCTTCCTTGTTGGAGCAGCAAGTTCATTTCCAGATTGGGGCCCCCATTTGTTCATGAGTGGACTTTGCTGAGACCTCAGGAAAAGTGGCACTCACACCCTGCCTTCTGGCTCTTTGGCCACATATTGAGGTGGATAGGGTGTGAAGGATTTCTACTTAAAATGACCATGACATATGTAATGAGGCCATGTCAGTATGTGGAATTTTGTGATTATAGCACCTCCCGGAATGGACAGGAGAGCTGGGAACACAATCTGAAAGCCTCTCATTTCATTGTGGGATTCAAGCCCATATCTCAGAGGATTAGTCTAAACTCCTTGTTGCTAGTCCAGTGTTGTTACCATTACACTACCATTTCCCTGATCACCCAGAAATTCAAGCCAAGGTGCTTTTCTTACTGTTGCCTAACTTTATCCTATTAACAACAATTCCTACTCTTCGTGCAGGTCCTTTTTTGGCCTATGACCTAATGGATCCAATCATTCTCTCCCATGTAGAATCATTTCCCCTCCTAAGCCCTTCTACATGTGTATTTTTCTATTTCCTCATCACCAATCATGCAGACATATCCAGTTTTTCTGGATGATACACATCATCATTTGGAGCTTGCACATTCTCCCTGTGTCTGCGTGGGTTTCTTCCGGGTGCTCCGGTTTCCTCCCACAGTCCAAAGATGTGCATGAAAGGTCAATTGGCCATGCTAAATTGCCCGTAGTGTTCAGGGATGTGTAGATTAGGTGGGTTACAGCAGGGTGGGTCTGGGTGGGATGCTTTGAGGTTCGGTGTGGACTGGTTTGGCCGAAGGGCCTGTTTCCACATTGTAGGGATTCTATGATTCTATGATTCTATGATGGATGATGGGTGCTCACTTTCAGTGACCCTGTGCCTCTGCTCACCTATCATCTGCTTCTTTATAAATGTAAAGGAGACCAAGGGAGCACAGGTCAAGGCTGGTGCCAGGCCAAGATGATTCAAGGAGCATCTGATGAGCCAGCTAATTCATCCCACAGTTATCGGTTCGAGCCACTTTGCTTAGTTGTAACCCTTCCTGTGACAATATATGCAAAGAGAGGTCCCACAGAACAGCATTGAAGTACATGACCAGTTTGTCTATTTTCGTTGTGTAGATGGATGAGTAGTAAATGTTGTTCAGAACACAGGGGAGAAATCCACTCCTCTTGGGTAGCATCATAGAATCATTAAAATCCACCTGAAAAAATGTTTTACTTAAAAATCTAATCTGAAAGATAACACCTCCAAAAATGTGGAGGTCTCTCAGGGCAAACTGAAGAAGCAGCTATGAATTGTACTTAAGTTAAGTTTCATTATACCACTTTCCAATTTGAAGACAAGGATCCCTCCAGTGACTCAAGTCTGACATCCTGCACTGAGTTCATAACTGCATTAAAATGGATTAGCTGTGTTTACTGAAATCTGGTTCTCAATTTATAAGGAATCTCAAATTGATCAAGTTGCCATTGTCTTACCAGATTGCAGGGCTGCTCTCTCATTAGAGACAGATGACCAGTGGTGATTTAATCTGATGGCCACCTTACCTCAGACGAGGGGAGAGGTTGAGATGGAGAGTCCTTTGTAGTAACCTCAGCTGGTGTGGGGATCGAACCCAAGCTGTTGGTGTCACACTGCTCTGCAAACTGACCCCAATCTATAGGAATGTTGGCTCACACGACCTATAACCTTCGACATGTTGGTGGTGGGATCAGCAAACAATAAGTTAAAACAACGTTCCGCCCTGCATAAAAACTGAAAGAACTGCAGATGCTGGAAAGCAGAAATAAAACAGGAATTGTGGGAAAATCTCAGCAGTTCTGGCAGCATCTGTGGATAGAAAGCAGAGTTAATGTTTCGGGTCCAGTTCTGAAGAAGGGCCACTGAAACCGAAATATTAACTCTGCTTTCTCTCCACAGATACTGCCAGACCTGCTGAGAATTTCCAACAATTTCTTTTTTCTGTTCAGCCCTGCAATTTGCGTACATAGTGGCCCTCAAGTCATAAGATGCGGTGGGCCCATAACTGAATGGTGGGATGAGATTGACAAGAGCTAATTGCATCCTGCTGCCTCTATGCTGTTAATCTGCTGTCACCTTTTGTACCAACCACGGATTACAATGTAGTGGCAATATGCCAGGAATGCAGAAATCAAAAGTAGAATTAGGATGACCTGTGTGTGCAGAAATCAAAAGTAGAATTAATATGACCTGTGTGTGAACAACTGCTGCTGGTTACATGTTTGATTGGCTTGAGTGGCCTACTCGTTTTTGTAATTCCCTAAGCTTTGTATATTGACAATAAGATTGGTTTTAAAACCGGAAGTTGACAGGATATGAACAGGGTCTTATTTTGTGACTCTGTGTTCAGTTGTACGCTGGTTTAAAGCAAGGTAGGTATATAAACTTTTCACTTATTTCATTTGTCGGTATTGTTACTTTGTTCTCATGTTCTAATTTGCTTTGTTACTTTAAACTGCTGAATATAGAGTGTTAGATCTTTGAGTCTTACTTCAGAATGTCAGTTTGAACACATTTCTGAATGCATCTGTCTTTACTGAGTTTAGGTTTTAACATGATAATTCGCTCTCCACAGTCAAATGTAACCTGTAGCAGTGGTTCACATACAAATCTACTTGTTCTGCTTCTGATCTGCAGTAGCAGAGATAGAGTGAGTGTGAGGTCACCAAGAGAAGAGAGGCACTTGCCCTGGTAGCATGGAGAAGGTCATTGACCTTCTTTTAGCACTGCTGCCTGGTCCTCTGAACCCTAGACCGGGCATTGATCTGGGCAGCGGCCTCTGACCAGGCACAGTGTGCAGTGGTGCTGACACTAGGAAGACGATAACCTTTCAACAGGCTCACCATCTATCAACCATGGACCTCCATGTTGGAGAACCTGGGTGCCAACTTATCTTAGTCAGCCTATTCCGTCCAGTCACCTGTCAAAAGCAGGGCAGATACTATATGCTAGCTTCACCAGGTGCACTGCGGGGTCTTGAAGATGGCATGGCTCCAAGAGATGTTGGTCCCCTCAACAACGTCCAATGAGAGATGGATTCTTCCTGGGATTGGGCAAGGTTAAATAGGACAGTGATATGAGATGATACCAACCATTAGGCCAGCAATGAAATGAAGATGAAGACTTTGGTAAGATATGACGAGAATACTCACCAGGCCTCACAGTCAGTTTTACTCCCACAACCCGATGTGATTCACACTTAGCTGAAGAAAGGGAAGGTTCTGCTGATAACGTTTAATTATTTCACTGATGTCACTAGTCTGGTCTGTAGTTATGACTATTTTCTAATCAACCTGTTCAGAGATATTATTACACACCTCTGGAGCAAGTGAGACTTGAACCCAGGTCTCCTGATCAAAAGGTAGGGCCACTACCACTGTGCCACAAGAATCTAAAATGTCTCCTTGATATTTTTAACCTGTTCAGGTACATATCTGGGGGTGAGACCCAGCTGTCTGGCGCTAAGGTAGGGACAGTACCAATGAGCTGCCATAGCCCTTCTACGTACTGGAGATAGAGAGATTAGATTGGTTACAGCTATATTCACATAGGCTTAGAAGAAAAGGGGGAAATCTCATAGAAATCCTGTAAAATTCTAACAGGACTAGACAGGATAAACACAAGAAAGATATTCCTGATGACCAGGGAGTCCAGAACCAGAGGGTTACTGTTTAAGGATGTGAGCTAGGTCACTTAGAGCTGTTGAGGCCAAAACATTTAATGTTTCAGAGAAGGAGTTAGATGTAGTTCTTAGGCATGAAGGGTTCAAAGGGTAAGGAAAGAATTTGGGAACAGGGGGTGATCAGCCATGATTATATTGAAGAGCAAAGCAGGCTCAAAGGATCTACTCCTGCTTCTGTTTCCTATGTTGTCTATACCTATGTTATTACTTAAGTAACTCTTCTACTGGGCACAGACATGGTGGGCCAAAGGACCTGTAACTCTGCTATTCTGTTCTATGCTCAATTACTCTGACTGAAATTCCTTAGTTAAGGCAACTAGAAAATACTCACCAAACAATCTAAAAAGTTTTATTGCTAATAAACATTACTAATGCAAATGAAACCTGCCTCAGATTTCAAAAGGAAATGAGAAAAATTCTCACCAATTAATCACGTAGTTTGCAATTTATGTCTTCGATCACTACTGGAGGCTATAGAATGACACAGCACCTCTACCTCCATCTGCACTAATTCCGACATAAATCAAATTCCCAGCTAAAATCTGTAGTCTAAAATCATCAGGTCTGTTTTTCACTCAGATATTCCTTGCCTTTTCTTCACAACACAGTCCAGAGATTGCATCCATAATGCTCAGCTTAAATCAGAATGTTATTCTTTTGACTCCAGGGTACATCCCTTGTTTTTTCTTAAAACACTCCTACTCGTTGTTTATTAGTGCTAAGAAGTAACTTCTTCCATAAATCAAGATCTCCTTGAGAGAGAATATTTCCTTTTCTTATTATTTTTTGCTTTGCCACTAGTTTTCTAATTTAAAAATTATGCCCCTTTTTTGACCTTCTGGAGTGGATTCAAAGAGCTAATTAGTTTCTAATTTATCTTTCTCTTCCATTATTATAAGTACTCCGATCATGTTCGTTCTGGGTTTTACATCTGATGACCCAGCACTCATTGGCTAGCTCCAACAATAATGGAAGAGAGTTCCTGGCCTGACAGAAAATAAAAATGCAAGATTCGTTTTTAGGAATGTTGTCCTTGGAATTTTTTGGGCTGGGTGCAGGGAGATTCCGGGAAATCTGTGTTAGCAGCAACCACTCCCAGATTTAATATGTACAGTTAGGTGTCAGCACCTACATGAGGGCAGCATGGGCAGCTCATTGGTTAGCACTGCTGCCTCACAGTACCAGGGGCCTGGGTTCGATTCCACCCTCAGGAAACTGTCTGTGTGGAGTTTCTCCCTGTGTCTATGTGGGTTTCCTCTGGGTGCTCTGGTTTCCTCCCACAGCCCAAAGATGTACAAAGTAGGTGGATTGGCGATGCTAAATTGCCCATAGTGTTCAGGGATGTTTAAGTTAGGTGGGTTAGACATGGGGAAATGCAGGGGGAAGGGGCTGGGTCTGGGTTGGATGCTCTTTGGAGGGGCGATGTGGACTTGTTGGGCCAAATGGCCTGTTTCCATACTGTAGGGATTCTGTGATTCTGAGCAATAACGCACTCAGAGCCTTGAGCAAATAAATCACCGTAGCAATGTTGCACTGTTGAAGGAGCTGCCTTCCAGTTTAGATGTCAAACTAAGGCCCTCTTCAGCCTCTCAAATCAGCATAAAAATATTCCATTGCGTTATCCAAAAAAAGAACAGGGATCAATTTCAATCAATATTTATCCTTCAACCAATAACAAAAGGATAGATTATTTGATTGTACTTTCATTGCTGTCTGTGTGTGTTTGCTGTTGCAAATGAAGAGCCACGTCCCCTACGCTTTAAGAGGGACCACACTTGTCAAGAACTAATGTGGTTGAAAAAAGAGCTTGGGGAGGGTAAAGGTGCTATATCAATGCAATTCTTTCTTTTCAAATGTTTGAAAGCCATGTGTTGTGTTCCTGAATGTTCACTCTTTGATTTTGGTAAAAGAAGCTTCCAATCAGTCCATTAGAACCTGAAATTATTCCACTGATGGCATCACTAATGTGCTATATTGCCTTCACCTGCTCTATTGACAACTTTAATGTTTCTTGTTTGTAATTGATATGTACAAGTGACATTGTGACATTGTACTAATGCTTGACTTGCTCATATCAAATTGTCGTTTCCATATTTCAACAGTCGGGAATCTGCTTAAAATAACCAATTTGCACCTCAATTAAAATAGCAGAGGAATTTGATATGACTGCATTAGGTGTTCATACAGCATTGCCTAGTGTAAGTTCCAGGCTTAACTCATTTTCATTCGCTGTTCAAATGAAAAATGTGGCACCTGTCAGATAAAATATTTATCCAATTCTAAATCAAGCCACCTTGCTGACATTGTCTACTCATGTGTTATCCACTGAATTGATATCATGTGAAGGATAGTTTATATTTAAATACTCATTTCATCTCAATCATTACTGCCTAAGTAAATTTTTTTAAAATCTATTGTATTTCTCACACAAATAATAGATTCAATATCTAGTGTTTTATTATCAGGCCACACTCTGATTTAACATCTAACGTCATCTCATCATTAAGACAGTGACTGGTGGGATATTCCTGCCAATTTATGTGCCTTTTGCATCCATTATTGCAAATTGACATATACAACCAGAAACCATTCCTGCAGATATTAGCAGATGTGTGTGTTTGCATGATGATCTTTAGTCATATTAATGGTGTCAAAATAACTGGTCAATGCGTGCCATTTCATAGTGTTCACTGTTTGATGAGATTGCAAATTATCATTTCTATGCAATGGATTGGTCAATAGAGTAATGGGTGAGTGCATTAGCTGGCGTGGTGCTGAACCACGCGATCTGTGCTCAGATTGATTTGAGCAAGAGCAGCAACTTGGATGCTGCAGTTGTGTCAATCCTGGGGTAAAGAGGTGTGAAAATCATCCAGGGCCCCACTCCTCTTTCAAATCAAGTGATCTCTGCTGCAACATGGATAGCTTTGTGTACATATGTGAGTGTGGTGATTATGTGTGGCCATGAGTTTGTGAATAGTAATCAGGGTCTGGGAAAGCTGAAAATCCCCCATTGTATTAAGCAACCTGTTAACCTTCAATGCAAATGTTCGCATTTGAAGAATAATCATTTGGAGAGGTATTGAAGGATCTCCGCCTCCCAAGATACTGTAATGCCACCTTCAATGATAGTGAGTGATATCTCCTGGTCCACTGTGCAAGCTTTAGTACGGTTGTCCATGGCCCATCACTACCTTTCATTCTCAGCTCTATGGAGCTATTGTCATTTTTAATATATTGCATCTGACCATAGCTCGAGTGTCTCCAGTAAAAGGCTTCCTTTCCTGCATGTGCACTTTAACCCTCTGTATTTCTCAAGGATATATTCCTAGCTTTCTTGTCTACATCATCTTCACATTGACTCTTGATGCCATCTTACCAAGGGGAGGTGATGGCCTACTGGGGATGCAAAGCCTAATGGTGCTATCAATGGACTATAAATCCAGACCCAAGTAATGTTCCAGGGACCTGGGTTCAAATCCTGACATAGTGGATATTGGAATTTGAATTCAATAATAAAAAACATCTGCAGTTAAAATCTACTGTTAACTCGGAAACTACTGTCGATTATTGGAAAAATCCATCTGGATCACTAACCACCTTCAGAGAAGGTAACCTGCCATCTTCATTTCGTCTGGCCAACATGTGACTCCAGAACCACAGCAATGTGGTTGACTCTTAAATACCCTCTGGGCAATTAAGGATGGGCAATAAATGCTGGCCTAGCCTTGTAACACCTACGTCCTGTGAATGAATTTTATTTAAAGTGTGAAAGCGTGAGATAAGAAGGGAGCTGCTGATTTACGAGGTTGCCTGATTCATTGAAAAGCATGTGGGCATGTAGATTTCCTATGGATGCACCCAGCTCTACTGCTCCACCTGCTGCTGTGCTGTCCACCTCCTGTTCAGACATTGGCGTAGCTCTCTACATGTTTGCTGCCTTCTTTCACTCATCACCCTTCACTTCCTCAATGCCCACCCATGCTTCATGCGCCCTAAAGGACCCTCCCTGCCTGAATGTATCTTCCATGCCACAAATACATCTTTCATACCTTTGTACAGAAGCTATGAGCCATATTATGAGATTGGGAAGTCTTCAAAATGCTCATTTTTATTTTAAAAAAATGTACACTCATTCAGTTTCTGTTTGAAAAGCTGCTCCTGTTAGAAGCTTATGAAACTACCAATCAGCTTTTGAGGCTCTGCTTTAAATAAAAACACTTTTCTTCAAAGTGCTTAATAACCTTTCAAATTGAAAAGCTGTTTCAGAACATTTACTCTAACTTGATACTCATAAAACTATCAATCAAACATAGCACAGGATGCCAAGCTATAAACATTAATGGGATTTGGAACTCGGCCATGCATTTATAGTTTGATTGTATTTCTCAGGTGAATAGATAAATCCCAGCAAATTTGATACCAAAGCTTTTGAAGATAACTGCTTCCTTCAATCAAAAAAGTCTGGCATCTATTCAGTTTCTTTAAAGGTTCAACAGGTCTCTGGATTTGAGACCGTCTGATAAAGCCTCTGCAGGAGATTTCCTCCAAGATTTCAGAATTTACTTCCCAAGTGGGCTTTCCCACATCCTTCGTAGCTTACCTGCCTCAACAAAACTGGTAATATCTGGGAAAATTGAATTTGCAACAGTCACCTAGCTTATAATACAGAAAGACTTTTAACTGAGTATCTGTTCACAACCATTACATTAACCATGCCAGGGAGATAGCATCTGTCTGGAAAACTAAGTTAAAGTTAAGTTGGCATCTCCACTTTGGGCCTTCTGATTCTGGCTTTCTCAGTGGGAGAAATCCATTCTAATTGTTTCAGGGTGAGCCAGATTGTTCTCCACCTCATCCATCTATCTTTAAAAATATTCCTCACAAAATGAAAAGATAGGCATAAATGAGGAAAGATCTTGGAATCACTAACTCATGCAGAAAGACAGAGTAATACCCCTCTCCCCAGTGATGTTGACTCCATCTTTCTTACTGATTACAGTGTTTTGGATTCTGCCTGACAATGACCACTCCCATACATTGATCAGCCTTTGAATGAATTAAAACATTCTGAGAGCAGTCTTAAACATTTTTTTTACGTGTGTGTATTTGAGTCTTATTTTGATGTTTTGGGTTTGAATTAATATACTGAATCATTTCTCCACACTGGTTTTTGCCTTCACTATAAAGGATAGAAATAATGCCCTGGGAATAGCTGCAAATCAAGTAATGGAAAGAAGAGAGGAAAATTAACCAGCAGGGAAAATGTACTGACTAATTTGTTGGAGCTGTGGTCTGATAACTGCCTGGGCTCTGATATGAAGTGCCTAGTGAGAAAATCGTTGCCCTGGTTTTAATTTTACAAAATTCCCGTGATTCAGGGAAGGGAGATAGAAAGAAGGAAACTACAAGCCAATTAGCTTGTTACAGCCAGGCACTTCAAAATGCTCCAGGCAATCAGACAGAGTTAACATGGTTTTTTGAAAGGGATAGCATGGTTAACCAATTGATAGGACAGTAACATGCATTGTGGATAAAGGGGAGCTGATGGATGCACTATAGTTAGATTTCCAGGAGACATTTGATAAGATGCCACATCAAAGGTTATTGCGGAACATAAAAGCTCATAGTGTAGGGGTTATGGCCTGGATAGAGGGTTGATGAGTCAGTAGGAAATAAAGAATAGACATAAATGGGTTATTTTCAGGTTGGCAAGATGTGATCAGAGGCATGCATGCAGGAGTATGGGGTTGACATAGGGAATCAACAATGGTCGTGTTGAGTGGTGGAGCAGGCTCTATAGGCTGAATGGCCTACTCTTGCTCCTATTTTCTGTGGGTCTATATACCACAGAAATCAAGAGCTGTAGTTTAACCCTTTTTCACAGCTTATATTAATGATTTGGATGAAGGGACCAAAGGCGTTGTCTGCACTGGCTCTCTGAGTGTTTTTACATTGTGCTAATGTCCTGCATTTTCCCCGAGGAACACGCACATTGTTTTGATTTAAATAATCAGCAAACGCTCTCTTAAATGCATCAATGGAACCTGCCTCCACACTTCCTGACAGTGCATTCCAGACTAACTACTTACTGTTTGTAATAAGATCCTTTCACCTCACATTTTTACTGCTTTTGGAAAACGATTTAAAATCGAGCCCTCTGGTTCTTGATTGTTTTGTAAATCGAAACGGCTTCTCCCTATCCATTCTGTCCAGACCTCTCATGATTTTGAAAATTTGGATCAAATCTACCATCAGCCTCCAGCACTTCAGAAAAAATAGACCCAACTTTTCCAATCTTTCATCTTTGCTGAAGTATCTCGTCTCTGGAACAATTCTTGTGAACATCTTCTGCACTCCAATGGATTCACATCCTTCCTGTAGCGTGGTGCCCACAAACACGTACAATATTTCAGTTGAGTTCTAGCCAGTGACTGATGTAATTGGGGCCAGATAGCTGGACAGTGGGTTTGCAATGCAGTGTGATGCCAACAGTGTGGGCTCAGTTCCCTCAGCAGCTGAGGTTACCACGAAGAAATGTGCTTCTCAATCTTTCCCTTAGCCTGAGGCATGGTAACCCTCAGGTTAAACCACCACC
Organism: Rhincodon typus; assembly: GCF_021869965.1. NCBI lineage: Eukaryota > Metazoa > Chordata > Chondrichthyes > Orectolobiformes > Rhincodontidae > Rhincodon > Rhincodon typus. Next base: position 40,051,579 of record NC_063354.1, on the reverse strand, counting down.
AGTTGTTGTTCTTTAATAAGAGAACAGTCAATCTTCTGGTGAGACAATGATGACTTTACTCTTTACTATAACCTCCTTACTCTTGGACTCTATGGACCAATTTATGAAGCCTGGAGCACTTCATGTTTTTTTTATTAACAGCTCTCTCTGCCTTTAATGGCTCATGCATGTTTTAAATATCAAAATCATCAACCGCCAAACTTGCAGCAAAGAGCATAGAGTATAGAAGTAGGGAGGTTTTGCCAAAAGTACTAGTTAGACCACAACACGAACACTGTGACAGTTTTGGGCCCCTTATTTAAGAAAACAAATACTGACATTTCAGGAAGTCTAAAGAAGGTTCATTTGACTGTTACTAAGTATGTCTTAAAAGAAAGATTGAGTAGGTTGGGCACATACTCATCTGAATATAGGAAAAATGACATGCAACCTTATTGAAACATCATAATTCTGAGAAGATTTATGGGCGCAGGTACATGGGCTGAAAGGCCTTTTTCTATGCTGTGGACCTCAATGACTCTCTGACAGGGTAGATACTGGAAGGTTGTTTCCCCTTGAGGGACAGTCTAGGAATAGAGGGCATAATCTCTCACATTAAGGGCTTGCACAGTTAAGGCAGAGATGAGGAGGAATTTCTTCCATTAGAGGGTTGTGAATCAGCGGAAGCTGGATTATACAGTATATACGAGCTGAGACAAATCGATTTTTAATTTGTAATCAGTAAAAGAATTGAGGGATATGGGGAAAAAAGCAGGAAAGTGGAGTTGAGAATTACCAGACTAGCCACAATCTCATTGAATGATGGAGCAGATTCGATGGGCTGAATGGCCTACTTCTCTTCTGGTGTGTTTTGATCTTATGGTCTTCCATCAAGTTCTCTATGCTCCTGTAGAATAGTATCTTTTATTTTAGACTGTCTCCCCACGTTCTTTGTACCAAAATGTATCACCTGACACTTCACTGCATTGAGCACCATCTGCTACCTATTCACCCACAGCATCAATTTGTCAATGTCCTTTTGAAGTTCAACACTGTCATCCTCACAATTTATAATTCTCCCAAGTTTTGTGTCATTCTCAAACATTGAAATTGTGCTCTGCACACCAAGGTCATTTATAAATATCAAGAAATGCAAGAGTCCCAATACCAACCACTAGGGAACTCCACTACAAACTTTTAACCAGCCAAAGAAACCCCATTAACCAGTACTCTCAGCTTCCTATCCCTTAGCCAATTTTGTACCCATGTTACTACTGTCCATTTTATTCCATGAGCTTTATCCTTTCCTCACAAGTCTGTTGTATGACACTGTATCGAACACCTTTTTGGAAGTCCATGTATTCCACATAACAGCTTTCCCGTCACTAAGCCTCTTTCTTACCTTCTATGTGTGATTCTCCAATCATCCTGCACCATCCCAAATCCAGGAAAGATTAAAAGATCATTGTCAGTGACTCTACAATCTCCACTCTCTCATCCTTCAGTATTCTTGGATACGTCTCCTTCAGTCTCGGTGACTGACTACTTTAAACATAATCAACTTCTCCAATTCATCTTCCTCCTGATCAATTTTAAACCCTCCAAGTGGCAGGGTCTGCTATTCTGTCACTACGGCCTGTGTGCCATCTGTATCGGAGGTAGAACCAGATGCAAAGTATTGATTTAATACCTCGGCCATGCTCTTGCCTCCATGTGTGATTCCCATTTTGGATCCCCATTCCATCGTATTCCTCCTTTCACTATCAATGTTCTTGCAGAAAACTGGGATTTCCACTTATGTTAACTGTCAGTTTTTTTTTATATTTCTATTTTTGCTTCTTGTAATTGTGGTTTAAATTTCCTTATGATCCTCTTGTATTTAACTAGGTTCTCAACTGTATTTATTATCTTACACCTGTCCAAAGCACACTTTTTCCTCTTTAATTTAACTTCTACTTCCTCGGTCCTCTAGGGAACTATGGATTGGTTTGCCCTACCATTCCCTTTTAAGGGAATATGCCTTGACTCTGCTGAAACCATGTCTTGGTTGAAGGTTGCCCATTTCCCTTGGCACCCTTTGGTTCCAGTCTATCTGACCCCAGCTCTGTTCTTGCCCCATTGAAATCCTCACTCCACCTGGTTGTTGATTCTCATTCTGGATTGACCAATGTCATTTTCTACTGTCATCCTAACCTTATGATACAATGACCACTGCCCCCTAAATGTTCCTGACTGCCACTTGGTCCCCTTGGTCCACCACATTCCCAAGAACCGAGTTAAACAGTGCCAGCTTTCTTGCTGGACTGGACACATACTGCTGCACAAAATTCTCCAGAGCACAATTAAGGAATGCTTGTCCCTTGCTGCTCCTTCGATGACCACTATCTCAGTCAACATACATAAGTGAAGTCCCACGTTATAACACTTCTGTGATGTTTATATCTCTCTGTAATTTCCTTACAAATTTGTTCCTCTATATCCTTCCCACGAGCAGGTACTCTATACATTACATTGAGCAATGTAATTGCGCCCTTCGTATTCCTAACCAAATTAATTCTGTCCTTGAATCCTCTTTCTCCAGTACTGCAATGCTGTTCTGAACCAAAAAAAACCACCTTGCTTTTTTGTTCCTTTCCTACTTTGTTCCTTTCTTAGTCAGTAACTCCCCAATCTTATTAACTATACTTTATCATTCATAAACATTCAGTGTAACCTTGACGTCCACTTCATTGCTTTCTCCCTTACTCTGACTCCAGCTGTTAGCTTCCTATTCTCCTTTCTAGAGCTGCCTGCTTCTCCTGGCATTTTATGCATCCTGCTTTTAATATCGTCTTCTGGTTTTCACACCCTTCCTAAGTTAATTTAAACCCTCCCCCTTGGCATGAACAAAACGCTTCACCAGAATCTCAGTCTAGCCTCTGTTCAGATGCAGCGTGTCTGGCTTGTCTCCCCTAGTCTCAATGTCCCAGGAATCTAAATCCCTCCCTCCCGCACCATCTTTCCTGCCTTGCATTCATCCATAGTGACTCTTATGTGACATTGTTAACAATCTAGATGTTGTCAGTATAGATATCCTGCTTGTTAATTTTCTACCCAGCTTAATAAAATCTAGCTGCAACTCCACATCTTCCTTCCTAGTGCCAATGTAGACCTTACAGCTGTTCCATGTCGTCCCTCACCCTAGCATTAGGGAGGTGACAAACCATCCTGGAGTTATGTTAATGGCTGCAGAAATGTCTGTCTTCTAGATTTACATTTTATTGTCACGTGTACTCAAGTACAGGGTACAAGATTACAGTGAAAAGTGTACAATGTCACCACACATGGCACCATCTTTGGTACAAAGTACCCAGGTACAAAATCTTAGTTACAGAAGCAAAAAACTAAAGACCTAAGTTTAAAAGTTTGGCACTACTGTCTTCTTAGTGGAAAATATAAAAGTAAAGAAATAAAGTTAAAAAGTCAAACATTACAGTCCTTTCTTAAGCCGTGGGCCTGCAGACACTCCAAGCTGGGATTTCCCCAAGAGAGCTCACTCTCCCTACGCTAAGACCTTTCTGTCTTTGCCAGCTGCTTTTGGCCCCGACCGCCACTGCTGCCATCTTTCACCGTTGCCTCAATGCTGCCACCATCTGGGCTCACACTGGGCCCCAGCCACTGACACGTTGCATTGCCATATTATCCGCCTCGCTGCAGAGTCCCACTGTGGAACTGTTCCAGACACTGATGGAGCTGTGATGCTGCTGACCGCGACCAGCCACGTCATGGCTAATGTCAAAGCACCCCCCACCTCCCAGCAGCTGCCTCCACCATGACCGATCTCCCACAAGAAGGTAAGTAGAGAGAGAAAGAGAACTGAAGACCGAAAAGAAAGAAAGGAAAGAAAAAAAACGAGAAAAGCAGAAAGAAGAAGAACAAAAAGCAGCTGGAACATATAAGCTCCGGTGAAGAGCCCTAATCCACCACCACTAAAGAATGCCCTATAAGCACTGTCCCTCACTCTTCTCCCTCCTGTTCTGTACAACACAACAGTTGGTGGAATTTAAATTCAATAAAATATCTGGAATTAAGCATTTAAAGATGACCATGAATCTATTCTCAATCGTTGTTAAGAATCCATCTGGTTGACTGATATCCTTCAAAGAAATCTGCCATCCTCATCTGATCTGGCTGACATGTGATTCCAGACCCATAGCAATGAGGTTGACTCTCAACTTCTGAGCAATTAGGGATGGACATAAATGCTGCCTAGCCAGTAATACCCTCTTCCTGTGAATGAGTAAAAAAGACATGATGCCACAAGTTTGGCGTTGACTGCATACTTCCAAGAATCCATCATTCTCACTGATATCATGAACAGAGAACTGGCTAATGAGTGGACCCTCTGTGGATTCCTGCACAGCCATCATCTTTCTCTTGGACTACGAGCTGGATACCATTCTCTATATGAGAGATAGTAAGAACTACTAGTGCTGGAGTCAGAGTCACCAGTCTCTATTTGCCTACTTGTCCATAACTTGCAGAGTGACCACCCCGCTGAATATGCTATCCATGTAGCTGTCTGCCTCACAGATACATCTCAGTGCATCCAGGGATTTGAAGAGCTCAGGTTTGGACAGCTATTGGCATTTTCTGCATATTCAGGACACTGAAGCATCCATAACTCCAACTTGTCACAAGATGGGCATTACATTTTGGCAAACTACACTGCCAAACCTTACATTATATTTTCAAGTTACTTACTGTTACATTATTTACTTTAACCTTACCCTTGTATCATTTAATAAAAACTGGACTTTGGTCGAAATTCTTTGCTCTTAGCCATAAATCAGCTCTCCTTCCTGCGTCTATAAATTCTCTCTTGCCCTGTGCTGGATTGAAGATTTATGGTTTTCAAAAGTACTGGAGTTGAAACACATTGCCTAAAAGTTGTTGCTCAATAACTTCTCAATAAAGGACTCTCCTGTAAGAATACTCATAGTCTTAGAGTCCTACAGCAATGGAAACAGACCCTTTTGGTTTAACTAGCTCACATTGACCATGTTCTCAAACTAAACTAGTCCTACTTCATGTGTTTAGACTGTGTTCCTCTATGGGTCACTTTTCACTGGATTGTCAGAGGTGGAGGGGTGACCTTCGAGAGGTTTATAAAATCATAAGGGGCATAGATAAGGTGAGTGGCAAAAGTATTTTCCCTCGGGCGGGGGAGTTCAAAACTAGAAGGCATAATTTTAAGGAGAGAGGAGAAAATTTTAAAAAGAACCTGATGGGCAACCTTCTTTATACAGAGAATGGTTCATATGTGGAATGAACTGCCAGAAGATGTGGTGCATGCAGGTACAGTTACAAAATTTAAAAGACATTTGGATAAGTGCATGAAGGGGAAAGGTTTGGAAGGATATACTCTTAGACTCTTTTTTTTTCTCTTCTCCTCATACTGTTTCAATTGGTGTCCACTTCCTGTCTCTCACGCCTTTTTAGGTGCTAGTGACTGTCCCTGGGTCCTCTTCTGTCCTGATTGTTCAAAAGACAGATAGGAAAGTGAACACAAAGAACTGTGACTGCAGGGGAACAAAAACATCCAAAACAAAACCAGAGAGTGCTGGGAAAACTCAATAGTTATGGCAGCATCTGCAGAGAGAAAACAGAGCTAACATTTTGAGTCCAATGACCTTTTGTTAGGAAGGTAAGTTGTGAGGAAGACATCATAGGCTGCAAAAAGATATTGGGAGGTTAAGAGAGTGAGTGAAAATGTCGAAAATAGACCATAATGTGGGAAAATGTGAAATAATTCATGTAGTCAGGAGGAATAAAAAATAAACTGTATTTAAATAGTGAGAGGTTGCACAGTTCTGAGACGCAGAGAGATCTGGGTGTCCTACTGTATGAATCACAAAATGTTGGTGTGCAGGTACAGCAAGTAATTTGTCAAGCTGATAGAATGTGATTGTTTACTGCAAGGAGAAGTGAATGCAAGTACTGGTTGTGCTTCAGTTAAACAGAGTATTGGTAAGACTACATCTGGAATACTGCTCAAAGGACTGTTTTGCTTATTTAAGGAATGTAAGTACAGTTCAGAGAAGATTTACCAGACTAAAACCTGAAATGATGAAAGCTTGGACAGGCTAGGTTTGTAAGAAACTGGAATTTAGAAGAGTAACAGGCAACTTGATTGAAACATGTAAGATCCTGAAGTGTCTTGACAGAGGAAATGTTGATAAAGATATTTTTCTTCTGTGAGAATGTGGATGTCACTGTTTAAAAGGAAAGGTCACCCATTTAAAACAGTGATTAAAAAATATATTACTTTCTCACAGATTGTCATGAATCATTGGAGCTCTCTTCTTCAAAAGGCAATGGAACCAGAGTTTTTGTGTATTATCCAGGCAGACATAGATAGGCTTGTGGTAAGCAAGGGGTTCAAAGGTTACCAGGCCTAAGTGTGCAGTGATCTGATCAGCCATGGCTTCATTAAAAAGTGAAGCAGCGTTGACGGGATTAGTGGCCTATGTCTGCTCCTAATTTATATGTTTATAGAACAAACCATGATGAGGTCACCTCTCACTTGCCTCCTTTCCAAATCTATAGATGGGATTTAACTGGCCAGGTGGAGGCAGTGTTGGAGGAGACCAGGTCTCTGTTGCTGTTTGACCTCATTGATAATTTGGCTACTCCCTGGCCGTGGTAGTCAGGGACCCAATAGTAAGCAAAGAAATGGAGATACTTCAGATCTTACTGCTGGTCGATGGGACCACCAATGAGGCTGAAGCCCTGCAGATAGGTAGAAGTAACCTTCAATATTCCCTGCTCTTTGAGCCACTTTAAGCTGTGGTTTTAGGCTATTTTTAATTATAAATGGTCATAATTTGTCAACACAACCTCCATCCTGAGATGCCATTGTGATCTCCTGCTTGTCTCAACAGTACCCATGCCCTCCAGTAGTGCTGTTGACTGTACAGTGGGTCCTCTCCTTGGGCCCTTTGTTTTCCAGTCTTCCGTCCTTAAATGGATGGCACTCAGGGATGGCTTCTTAACGACTTGCCTCCAAGAAAATCTCAATGTCTTCAGGCAGCCAACAACATCAAGGTCAGGATGTGCACTTGCCCCCAGTGGAAGAATAATTTCAAGAGGGGGAAGATTCTGTCCAAAGGTTATCCTTGTAACTCACTCCTTTGTAACTAGAGATTTGCATTCTAAACGTTCTTTGACCCACCTCCAGGACTCAGTTTGCAGACTGAACAAAATGCTTAGTGCGTAGTCCACCAAAACATCGACCAATTGAAGACTGACTTATTTGGATTGTAATCTGCTGTTGTAGCCAGAATTATATCTTCAGCTTGCTGTGCTGATTATAATATGAGAGACTGGAACATGTGAAAACCTGTTGGAATATTCCTGGTCTTGAGAATGGGACCTTGAAGGTGGGATCAGGAGGAAATTTTGAGGTGAGAGCTTGGGGTGGGTGGTCAATAATGAGTATTTATGGAAGGTTTGGACATCACCAGAGATGGCTGTTGGTAGAGAATCCCACAAGACCTCTTACACACTGCCATTCTCATTGGAACCACAGGATTTGTTGGTTTCCAGCTGCTTCCACAGACCATCCTGTTGGTGGATTTTTCCTCCTGTGGGGAAACGTGGTCACCAGTAACTTTTTTAACATATTCAGTGGATGCCTTAAATCAGAGATGCCCTCATGTTCTCCCTCCTAATGCACTCATCTCCCTCTCCCACCAAACAAGCTATTGATCCTTAAGGGTTCCAGACCATCTGACTAGGCCTGCAACCTGAAGGGCATACCTAATAAAGCTGAGAGATAATGGAGGGGTGGGTAAGGGTTTCAACAGCAGATGGGCCAAGACAAGGATGGAGTCAGGTGTAATTATGAAGATGGCGGTCGGGGTAGGTGCAGAGGTGACAAATTCCCCTGTGAGGAAATCCAGAACAAGGCAGTTAAAAATATGCATTCTTAATTGGACAGCACGCACAGAAGTGGCAAACTATAATGCCATGGCCAAAGATTTCCCTGGCAATGTGCTCCCTGCCAGGGTATAATTATGTCTCAGGAATAGTCCTGCTCGTGATTATTTCTAAATGAAACACAATTCTTTCCATTGAATCTGCGAGAACTTCATCCTTTCCTTCTGAAGTGCAGCATTTTACACTTAGTCGTATTAGATTTCATCTACCATTAATTAATCCACTCACATATCTTACCCACGTTACCTTGTATTACCTCAATCCACAACAGACCATTCTCAGTTGCCATGCTTAATGTATTCCTAGCATTACGACTCAAGCTAATGGTAACACAGGACAAGTCAGACTTCAGTGGGAAACCAGGCTTGGCAGGCAACGAGTTTTATTTTTGCAATTTGGTGGTCAGTCATTGAATATATTTACAAAAGACTGTCAATGAACTTCTAACAGAAGGACAAACGTTTATTACTTGTAAGAAAATAAAAAAAATCCCCTTACTTATTCTATCTACTTCTGTCTGAAGAACATTAAAGGACTCTGCTTCCACCTGTTTTTCAGGAGGAGAGTTCCAAAAGCTCATGGCCCTCTGAGAGAAAGCATTTTTCCTCTTTTCTCTTTTAAATGTTCAATCCCTCAGAATCTTACGTTTCAATCAAGATATTCCTTACTTTTCTAAACTCTAGTGGAGAGTAGCCTGGCCTATCCAGTGTTTCCCATAATGCCAGCTGCTCAGTTGAGGTATAAGTCTGGTGAGCCCTTTCTGAACTGCTTCTAACATATTTACATCAGGGCAGCATGGTGGCTCAGTGGTTAGCACTGCTGCCTCCTAGCACCAGTGAACCAGGTTCAATGCCACCCTCAGATAACTGCGTGGAGTCTGCACATTCTCCCTGTGTCTGCATGGGCTTCCTCCCCCAGTCCAAAGATGTGTAGGTCAGCTGGATTGGCCATGGTAAACGCAGGGTTACAGGGATAGAGTAGGGGTTTGGCTTTGTGTGGATGCTCTTCGGAGGGTTGGTGTGACTCAATGGGCTGAATGGCCTATTTACACAATGTAGGGATTCTGTGATCTTCTGAACTAAATGTATGGTGGTCTTTGGCCTCTCTGTCGGCTGCAGAAGCTTAACTTTGAAAACACTTCAGCTATTATCGCCTCATGTCGCTTATGTTAATATTGAGCTTAAGTCACTTGCTTCCTTGGAGCCAAAAACAAAAAAATGCTGGAAATCACAATGGGTCAGGGAGCATTTGTGGAGAGAGAGATCAACCTAACGTTTCAAGTCTTGTTGACCCTTCATCAGAGCTGATGTGAAGTGGGGGCGGAGCAGCATTTATGTAACTGAGGGGTGGAGTTTTAGGGGAGAAAGGATGTTGATAGTTCAGATTAAGTGATCAGAATGTGAGAATGGCAGGGCAATGGTGTGTCTGACTCTCAACTGGTCCCATTGGAGTGGAGGGAGTGGAGAGGGGACTTGGTGAAACGAGTATAACTGAAACAAAGAGAAGAAAGAGAAGTGAGTTCACAAACTGAAGACGTTGAATGTAATATTAAGTTCAGAATGCTGTAAAATGCCTAGTCTGAAGATAAGATGTTGTTCCTCCAGTTTGCGCTGTGATTCACTGGAGCACTGCAGCATGCTGAGGACAGACAAGTGGGCATGCGAGCCGAATGCTGTGTTAAAATGACTGGCTATGGAAAGGTTGGTGTCATGGTTGCACATGGACCGGAGGCATTCTGCAAAGTGGTCACCCAATCTGTGCTTGGTTTCTCCAACATATCATAGGTCACATTGTGTGCAGGGAACACAATACACAAGGTTGGAGGAGGTACAGGTGAAATGCTGCTTCACCTGGAAAGACTGTTTATACCCTTGGATAATGATGAGGAGGTGGTGAAGGGGCAGGTGTTGTGGTTACATGGGAAGGTGCTGTAGGAAGCGGGGGGTAGTGTTAGGTGGTCATCAAGGAATGGACTAAGGTATCCCAGAGGGAACTGTCCCTGCGAAATGCAGACAGGAGAGTGAGGGGAAGATGTGTTTGGTGGTGGCATTCTGCTGGAATTGTCTGAAATTGCGGAGAATGATCCTTTGAGTACGGATGGGATGAAAAGTGAGGAGAAGGGGGACACAATCACAGTGTTGTGAGTGACAGGAAGGGGCAAGAGCGGACGCATGGGTGATAGGTCAGATGTGGTTGAGGGTCCTGTCAACCTCAGTGGGCACGAAATGTGCTTTAGTGGAAATTCTGTTTCAAGCTTGCTGTTCAAAATGATTCTCTGACCTTTAAAGAAAACCATCTTCATGAAATTGAACCCCAGAATCTATTTACCTTCATTTAGAATACAAGTAAATAATAATATTATAATTCTGCCCCACACTAGTTTGATCTGTACACCTTCACCTGTTGAGCCCTTCTGCAATATGCCCAGCTGTTACAGCTTTCAGACAATAGGAACAAGGTCACTGTTATGTTAAATTGGTGTCTGCTATTAAGCGCAAATCTCATTTTTTGACAGTAATTTTCTTGCAAAATGGAGCTTGGTGAATTTTTCCCAGAGGAAATCTACATCATCAAAGGCCAGAGGGTTTGTTATTGTCATTTCTCCTCTTACTGTCACACTGTTTGGGGCTTATAAATTGAGTATGGCAATAAAAGGCCTTTGCCACAGAATCTGTCTGGGAACTTCAGAAGTTATGTGCCTATCTGTATAGTGCTATTGATTTTCTGTCTGCATAAATGCTATCACTTGCTGAGATGCTATTGACCAGCCTCCTATGTTAGCTGATACCATTGGACACACTAGTTCCATTTGATTTGCAAAGGATTTTCTTTGCTCACATGAAAAGCTAGATTTACATCAAGTTGCCTCAGTTTGTTGACTCTGAGGCTGTTGGTTCAAGATCTGTGTCAGACCTTTAAGCATCTGATTTGGGGCTGATATTTGACTGCATTTTTAAGGATTCCTGCATTGTTATAGGCATTGCCTTCCAGATGATCTCGTATCGCCTGAACCAAGTAGATGTTAAATATTATTCTCTGAAGAATAGAATTTGTGTTTCCTGGGCAAGATTTCTGGTGGGCTGGGCAAGATTTATCTGTTTAGGAACATTAAAAAAAAACAAAGTTTGTACCTCATTGATGCCTGTAGGACATTACTTTGTGCAAAAAAATGTCTCATTTGCCTCCTTAAAACAGAAGTAGTAAGACTTCACACAGTTATACAGTACAGAAAATTTGTAGTTTCTTTAAAAACGTCTGTGGAATCTGAAGTTGTTTGTAATAATATTTGGAAAGTACTTTTAAAAGTCTGCATCAATTGGTAAAAAAATCCATTGTTATTTTCTTGGATAATAAGAAAGACAAGTCCATGTGAACTGGTGACTCTTAGCCTGGAAGCAGTTCCAACAGGAATGAAGTTAGTAAAGAAGCAGTGTAGCCTGTGGACACAAAGGAGAGCCACATACACACAAGCTGAGGAGCTGGAGTGAAGAAAATATTCAATTCACAGATGCAGGCATGAAGAGATAGCAGAGAAAGAGAGAGAGACAGAAAGAGGAACACAGAATTTGTGTCAAGAAAAGAAGCAAATCACTCTCATAAACAGGTTAGTCTTTCTCTTCGTTGAAAAGAAAATGGGAGTGCTTGCATGTATTGTGTAATATGATTAAAATATCTGAAACCTGGACATCTAAATAAGTAGCTCGGAGATACAAAGGAGCCAAATAGTGGCCAGACATGAGCTGGAGTTCGATTGATCTGCCAGTTGAAAAGGAACCCCGGAAATCTACAGCAGCAGGATTATAATAAGCCAAGGGAGAGAGGAATTATAGAAATGTGTCTTGCTGATGATAATCGATTCTGTGAAACGTGAAAATGGGAAGCTGTTGTCACATAGGACTCCTGACCTACATCCCATGAATAAAGAACAGCACATTATAGAATCATGTAGCTATGTCAATGTATGCTTATGTACAGAGTGATGTGAATGCTTGAGGTTGCATAAGAAGTACCTTTGTTATACTGACTATTTAAAAAGAAATGTTCTTTTTGTTTGCAGTACCTGTTAAGTCATGTGTAAATTGTTTTGGTTCTGATTTATGTTAAAGCCAAAGCTAAAAAAATTGCAGTCTTGTTGGCAATTTCTTCATTTAGTGGCCATTTGATAAATATGCTTATTTTGGTTAATGCTTTCCCCCTGGTGATTGTAACAAAAATGCCTTTGAAAATCTTGGAATGCTCCAGAGCAACTTATGAGCAAGTAAGGACTTTAAAAACTGTAATCATTGTTATAATGTAGGGAAGGTTGTAATGTGAATAAATGCAGCAACTCATCCGAGAAACAGTAATGTAATCCGGGCCACATTATTTTCTTGTTACGTGTTAGTTAAAGCAGTAGTACCACCTAGGTCATAAGAGAGAACTCCCTCTTTCTCAGAAGCAATATGGTTCCACATGAATGGAAACTCTATCTCTTTACTGCTCTCCCTGTGTGATGGGTGAATCTGTCAGTGGTTCATTCAGTCTGTTTATCATTACTAAAATAGCCTTCAAACATCTTCAGCAGATTTTAGGAGTAATTTTGCTGGAATGTAAGTTTCCTCAATTAATATGAGCAAGAAAGCAATAAATAGAAAGATCCCGCTATGACCGCTAACAGAGAGATGTGTTTAGAGGTCATGTGATCAATGTATTTCAAATGCTGTGCCTTTACAACAGTTCTGTATTTTAAAACATCTTTTTGATCTGTTTACCACTTTGGGATGAATTAAGTTTTAGCTGCTGGGCTGTGCTAGAAAAGTTGACATTAATTTCTGCATGTTGAATCTGAGAGACTCTTGCACTGAGCATGGTGTTAGATATAATCTTGGCAGAGGAGCTATCCCAGGGTGCTTGAGGCTGCATGCGCGGAAGTGAAATAAATTTTTAAAAATGACATGCATTAGTGATGTTCAGTATTTAATAAAGAAAAGTTGCCTTTTGAGTGTTGCCAATAAGGAAGAAAAACAGGAGCATCAGAAAACCATTGACCCTAGCCACGTTTACACAGAAATCCTGACCTCGCCAATATATTCAACAGCACATTCTTCTAACTGAACAATCCATATCAGTAATTGATTGGTTGGCTATTGATGAATCAATAATAAGAAAACATTGCCGTAGAAAGGCGTCGGTGGTGAACTCAGTGGTTCCAAAGGGAGTTCTCAATGAGGGAGAGCCAGATGGTTCCTCTTCTCAGTCCCAGACTTCTCCACCCCTTGCACAAACGCAAGGATTGATGTGAAATCAGGGACAAATGCCCTTGATTTGTCTCAAAGCACGGATGTGTTAACCTTGATTAAGTTTGTAAGGGAGCAGTTGTAGAACTATTTTATAAACATATGAGTCACTTGCTCGGTTGTGGGGTGATTGAGTTGCTCTATAGCGTGGAGGAGGAGCTACTCAGGAAAGGTCCAATGGCACCCCTGATAAAGATGTTGGTTATTAACTAGATTCCCATCTCAAGGGGACTGAAAGGTGTTGAACAAGTCATGGTCATTTCAAAAGACACAACAGACGTCACCCCGCACCCCACATTTGAAAAGACGCCAAATGCAGATGTGATTGAGTAGGAATTATCTTAAGCTTGGCTACCCACAATTGGAAGGGGATGACAAAGCATGAATTATTTCAAAACATAAAATAATTAAACAATAACTGCCATTTAACATACTAGAGGATTTGGAATGTCAGCACAGTAATATTCAGAAGAGAATGGAAATACGCTGGTGTGGGCTAAGTTGTTATTATAATCAGAATTATACCTATACACATGAGGACCCAAGAAGAGCAGGACTACTCCATATTGTCTCTCAAGCCTGCTCCTCCATTCAATACACTCACAGCTGAGCTCCAGCTTCAACACCACTTTCCTGCTCGCTACCCTCGATTCCCTGGGAGACAAAATATCTGTTCATCGCAGTCTTAAGTATATTCAACGATGAAGCAGCTTCTTACTTGCTGCCTGGCATTAGACAATATTGAGGATCTGCTCCTTCATGGCACTGAATTAGATTTCAGTCAGCAGTATGTAGCATAACAAACTCAATTGGATCAGAGTATGTACAACAAAAACTTTCCTCATATGTTATCAAGTCAAAGCGACTTATTTCTATTCTGGCCAGAATTTCCATCTGATGTCAGGCTCAACCATTCTCTGTTTACAATAATCAAAACAGTGCTTTTCATATCAAACTTGGACTGTCTGCTCCTGATTATTGACCAATCTTATCTTAAACCAATTTAACAATTGACCAGTTATTAATTTAAACCCAAGCAAGCTTTATTTTCTCATCTGAAGCAGAAGATACATTCAATTGCATTGAAGGAAAGAACTTGCATTTGCACAGCGCCTTTCACATCCTCAGGTTGTTTCAGTTCATTGCTATACAACTAGTGGCTTCCTTTATGAAGTGTGGCCAATATTGTTTCCACTGATTGATAGGCCAGCTACCAAGGAGATAGGTTTACCTCTCCTGCAAGGCTTTTTCAAAAATCTTGCTATGACGTATTGGTGATCGGCAATCCTTTGCATGACAAAGAGGAAAGAAATTCAGTGGTAGTGTACAAAAGGAGGAATTGGATAAAGACTTGAGATGGAATAATTTTCAGGGCAATGGGGGAAGGACAGGGGAATGGGACTTACTGAAGCAATGGGCTGACAAACAGGAGGCTGGAAGAACACAGCAAGCCAGGCAGCATCTGGAGGTAAGGAGAAGTCAACATTTCAGATATTGCCCTTCTTTAGGAATATCCAAAACGTTGACTTTTCCTTTCATCCAGATGCTGCCTGACTTGCTGTGTTCTTCCAGCCTCCTGTTTGTCTCCCTTGGACTCCAGCTTCTACATTTTTTTGTGTCTCAAGGCAATGGGTTGAATGGCCAGTTTTGTGTTTTGTTGGCCTTTTGTTGGTGTAGTAATTCAGGACTAATCTAGAGAGGCCCAGGCTAATGCTCTGGGTACATAGGTTCAAATCCCAAAGCAGATAGAGGAATTTGAAAGCAATTTAATCATTCTGGAACTAAAAACTAACCTCAGCAACAGTGACCATGAAACTGTCATTGATTGTTGTATAAACCTATCAGGTTCACTAACACCCATTATGAATGGCAGTTTGCACCCTAACCTGGCCTACATGTGATTCCAGATCCATGTTAATGTTGTTGACTCTTAACATCCCCCTCAGTGGCCTAGGAAGCCACACAAATATACAAATTACACATGGACAACAAATATTGCTGTTTCTGGTGATGCCCACACCCGATAAATGGGCTCTGCTGGCAGACCCTACAATTTCCAACGTTTATTGAATTCGAATTCCCAACTTGCCCTGATGAGATTTCAACTCAAGATCTCTGTGTTGCCAATAGACTGCTGTATCTTTCTTAAGCTGTCCTGCTCCTCAACTGGGATTGGTTAACTCACTTTATTAAATGTGAATTCCCAACTTGCCATGATGTGTTTTCAGCTCAGGGTCTCTGTGTTGCCAATAGACTACCGTACCTTTCATAGGGGCTGTCCACCTCCTCAGTTGGGGTTGGTTAGTTCGGTTGGTTGGATGGCTGATTTGCAATGCAGAGTGGTTCCAATAACATGGGTTCAATTCCTCTACCAGCTGAGCTCGCGTGAGACGCTTCTTTTTCACTCGTGTCTCTCGATGGTGGTGTCGTGACTCTCAGGTTAAACTCAGTGCCCGACATGCCTCTCTAATGAGAGGGAAGACTGTGACCATCTGGGGCGATGGTGACTTCCTCTCTCCCTGCTGTATGGGGCTGCTTTGCTCTGTGAAATGGGATGAATACATGGGAAAGATAGTTTTAAGTTTGCATTCATCACTTCCTTGAAATATGTTGATTTTCATTCGGACCCCCTACTCCTCCCATTCAGAAGTTCAGCATCAGTTTTATGGTGTACTTAAGCAGTGCTGTGCGACCTGCCCAAAAATTTCAGCTCAAGTATAAAACTTTTTCTGAAGCTAAGTTTCAGTGGGAAACAGGAAGTCAGTCTGGAGAGGAATGCTCTAGTTTGAACTCTGCACAACAGTTTAATATCTTGTCAGGACAATCGGAGTCAGGTGGAATCATCTCACATGAAATATCTGGGTAGAAGCTTCAGTTATATATTTAAAATTTCATGAACGGTCAATGATTCATATGAAGAGGAACTGCCAGACCTGCTGAGCTTTTCCAGCAGTTTCTGTTTTTGTTTCTGATTTTCAGCATCCACAGTTCTTTTTATTGTTAAAAATAAATCAATTATTATTGATCTCATTACTGCTTGTGGCATCTCTCCATGCACAAATTGGATTCTGTATTTGTGACATGAAGAAAGTGATTACATTTCAACAGTACTTCACTTCCTTTAACATTCTTTTGGTGTTCTGGTACCACAAATGTGACAGATAGATGCATATCTTTTGACTTTATTTAACAACATTTCATGGTGCCAGACCGGATGTGCTTGATAGTGACCTCAATTTCTTATATTTCATAGAATCCCTATAGTGTGGAAGCAGGCCATTTGGCCCATTCAGTCCACACCAACCCTCTGAAGAGTATCCCACCCAGACTCACCCTTCCTACCCTATCCCTGAACCCTACATTTCCCATTGTTATTCCACCTAGCCTGCACATCGCTGGACACTATGGGTAATTTGGTATGGCCAATCCGCCTAACCTCCATGTCTTTGGACTGTGGGAGGAAACCGAAGCACCCAGAGGAAATCTGCACAGACACTGGGAGAATGTACAAACTCCACACAGACAGTTGCCCGAAGGTGGAATTGAACCTGGGTCCCTAGTGCTGCGATGCAGCAGTGCTAATCACCGAGGTACTGTGCCACGCCAATTTCATCATTAAGAATGAACATCCCTTCAACTCAGCACACTGTTCCCGAACTGAAGAAAGCGAATGAAACAATAGCAGGCAGTAGTTTGTTTGAAGACATCCATTTGTACACTGTAGCTTGTACACTGTGACCTCAAATGTACCAGAGGAGCATTGCAATGTTTGGAGGCCAACAAGTTATTGCGTGCTGAAGAAATCCTGGAAAAAATGACTAAGATGTTTTCATAGATCATGGATGCCTGTCTGGTGAACATCATCTGGAAGTAGGTGAGAGTGTGAGACCATCTCAGCATCTGCTGAGGAGAGTTCCAACTGCCCTTAAGTGCCATCTGATACAAAGGATAGAGGAACTATAAAACAAGGAAGTATTCAAGAAGGTGCCATCTTCTACAGAATGGAATGGCAGCATGATCACAGTGAAACAACCTGGAAAACTGGGAGAGGAGAGAGATCCCAATAAAGATTGAAGGGATCTCACTACCTTGTGATAACCATTGAAGAAATTTTGCTGCAACCTATCAAAGCAAAAGCCTTCTCTGCACTAGATATGCAGGATGGGTCCTGGCAAGTGATGTTGGCTGAAATCTATGGCTTTCTGACTACATTCTGTATGCCATTTGGGAATTACAGATGGTTACACATACTGTTTGGCATTCTTTCTGTTCTGGAAAAGCATCAACACAGACAGCAAGAGATGCTCAGTGATCTTCCAAGAGTGGAAGTGATGATGATTGTGAAGACAGAGATACAGCAGAAAAACCACCATACACCATGATCATCATAATCATAATGCTAAAGAGATATTGCCAAGAGGGACCTAAAGCTGAACAGGAAACAGATGACTGAATTCAAGTAGATTGGTCATATACTGACAATGAAAGCTATCTTTTCCTTGACAAAATGGGGGAGACAATGGCCTAGTGGTATTATTGCTGGACTGTTAATCCAGAGGCACAGATAATGGTCTGGGGACCTGGGTTCAAATCCCATCACAGCAGATGGTGAAATTAGAATTCAATCATAAAAAGTTATGGAATTAAGAGGCTAATGATGACCATGAATCCATTGTTTATTGTCAAGAAAATGTCCTTTAGGGAAGGAATCTGCCATCCTCACCTGGTCTGGCCTACATGAGGGTTCCAGATCCACAGCAATGTGGTTTACTTTTAACTCTTAATTAGGGATAGGCAATAAATGCTGGCTGTGCCAGCAACATTCTAATCCTGTGAATGAATAAAGAAAAAGAAATGAGAGCTGAAACAGAGTTGCAGCAACCTAGAGATGTGAAATCAATGTAATGATTTGGCTTTGTGAGCTACCTAGGAAGGTTCTTGCCTAATTTATGATCAATACGTGAACCTCTATGTCAGGTCATTGCAAAGGATGCTTGTTGGCACTAGGAGACACAACAAGAAAAGACTTGCACTTGAGTAACCAACCAGCCCCGGCAATACTGAGCTGCTACCATGCCAACAATGTAGTCATGCTGCAGTATGATGCTAGTGACACAGCATTTGGAGGACCAAGGAGAACCAGATCTGTTTACATCCAAGGTGTTAACACAGACTAAGAAGCATGTCCCAGAGAAGGAAAATTACCCCAGGCCATTCTGAAGAACAGCCAACAAATCACACACTTATCATTGGAAGACTTGACTCCTTTAAAGATCATGTATGTCCAGGGACATATGAGAGAGGGAACAAACAGATTTTACTCATGAGAGGTAATGTGTAGATGTAAATGATAGTGTATACTTTTTGTTTTATTTGTTTATTTTTGCTTGGAGAAATGTATTTTTCTGACGTGGCTTGTAAGCTGTGACATGCCATAGTCATGCATTCTGTAATGTAGTTACTTACAATATTAACACATGAATGTGGAAGCTATTAATGCCAACACATGGACCACATTTATATAGCTCGTTGATCATAGGACAACATTCCAAATGTATTTCACAGGAGCAACACCAAACAAAATTAAATAGCAAACCATATACGACATTGGGAGGACATTTGGTAAAATGCTTGATCAAAGGCATGTAGTTTAAAGACCTCTTTCATGGAGACTTCAGTGGACACAGATACAATAGAGGTGTTTAAGAGACTTTTATATAAGCACATGAATATGCAAGGAATAGGGGGCTATGGGCCAAAGGCAGCCAAAAGTTTAATTTGGCATCATGTTTGGCACAACATCGTGGGCCAAAGGACCCATTCCTGTGCTGTACTGTTCTATGGTAGACCAACAGGAGACAGGAAGAATGCAACAAACCAGGCAGCATCTGGAGGAAAGGAGCAGTCAACGTTTTGGGTATTACCCTTCTTCAGGACTGAAGAATGGTATTACCCGAAACACTGACTACTCCTTTCCTCCAGATGCCGCCTGGCTTACTGTGTTCTTCCAGTCTCCTGTTTGTCTAACTTGGATTACAGCATCTGCAGTTTTTTTGGCTCTGTACTGTTCTATGTTGTATGTTGTATGGTTCACGGAAACACAGATCATCATACAATTGAATTTTCTTTAAGAGACACAAAGTGAACCTCAACAGTGAATAACTATGACCAATGATGTATTCCAAATACTCAAGTTTCCTTTCAGATACATTTTATTTGCTAAGTTGTGACTGTCAATCACACGACTTGTCCTTTAAGAGAACCAGGTGACAAGAGAGGGTTTGCATCACGGAAAATTCCGGAGAAATCCCCCCTCCTGTAAAAATCAATACCTCATAAAATCGAGGCTAGAATATTGTGCAGTTGTTTGCTGTGAAATCAGCACAAAATCTAAACAAAGTCTCGGCCTAGTTCCATGACAGTTTAGATATACTCAAGGTTGGAACTCCCTAATAACATTGAGTGTTTTGCTCGGCATCAGCACTTTTCAGCAAAGAAAGCAGTTTGGAAACTTTGCAAAAGATACAAATAAGGCAAGCCAAGCTATGAATCTGTGGGACTGTGATTGGATTGATGCAGATGTCTATCCAACCTTGACTAGTGCAATCTCAGTGATGAATTGGCTGTTGGAAAAGGCTGAAACTCCTCTCAAAAAAAGTATTGCTGGAGCATAGAGGGTTGGGATGCATTGTCATGGATTGGTTTATTGTCTACCAGCTCAAGTTTTTCTGCGTCCATCGCTCTTTGACTCAATGATAACAATTCATTGTAAGATATTTGTTAATACTGAGTGGGTGTGATTCATGAGATAAATGGACTGATAAAGTCTGAGTCACATTAAAATATGAATCCACAATGGCAGGTTGATTGAATCAATAAAATTTTAGATCCCTGTAACTCTCGAGGTAAAGTAGATCAAAGCAAGCTCAGTGTGTCTGGGTAAGTTACTTAAAATGTTTGCCAGCTGCAGGTCTACAGTGCTAGTGTACATAAATAAAACTACTAAAAAATTCAATAGCTCCCTGGAGGTAAGGTGTTACAGGGAAATATTTAGCTCACAGAGGATTGCTTTTGAGGGCGGAGGCCACTGTGGGATTTCTGGATGTGACCCATGAGAGGTCCTGAATTTCCCGTTGGTCAACTACCCTAGAAATGAAGATACATCAACAGCCTTTGTTCATCCTGTGAGACTATAATAGGTCTCACACAACTCAATCTGCAACCATGAGGCGCTGTAGGAGATGATTCATCAGAGAGGGGCTTAGCTCACACAACAACCTCAAGATCATCAACTGGCATCCTGGGCGGGTTGGGGTGTCAGGAGGTAACTGACCAGGACCGTCTGCATCATGAAAGTGCATTGGGGCATCAGCCTATGGTCCAAATGAGCACCAACTATCTCCAGGTGTCTCAGAGGCAATGCCAGACCTGGCTTATCCAGCAGGCAGTGCCAAACTGTGCGTGCCCCTAAAACAAGACCGTAGGCCTGTAGCTTTGAGGAAACTTGCCTACTCACCCCTGAAGGAGCTGTAACTCTAATCCTCCACGTCAGTGACTTATTTCAAGTCTTTACATGGTTGCATGGCTCCATAAATGTAGCATCTCCCAGGATGCAGCACATAGCTGCTTATTGGAATTCAAGCCTTGGGTTAAATGGTTGTTTTGATTTACAGGCCCTTTTCCTGGAATTTTCCAATTCTTCTCCTGTCGCTTGGCAAGACCTAATATTGACAGCACACACTCACCAAATAAACACGCCATCCAGATGAGGGAACTAACAAATCAGCGTCTGTCTGGACGCTGAGTGCCTCGCCTCCCAAGCAGTTGGCTTTGGGCTTGTGCAGTTCCCACGGCTACAGGGTTTAATCGACTGCACGCAGACACACACATGGCCATTGCAGCTACTTGCTTACAGAAAGCTGCCTCTGAAATCAGAAGGATTTCACTCCCTTAATACTGAAGTTGTCAGCAAACACCAGAAAAATGATGCAGGCATTAGCTAATTTTCCAGGACACTGTCATAACACATAAATGGTAAGGATCTCCAAGCTGGAGCAGTCATTTGGTGTCCCTGCCTGAGGGTTGGGTTGGATCCTTGAGGACAAAGATTATTTTCTCAGAATATGTTTCATAACACCACTGCATTCATTGGTCTTTCTATAGACCTGCTTCTCCATGGTAGTCGATATCCACTTCATGGAAGATGGCATGTACTCACATGCCATAGCCATAGTAGACATCAAAGTGGGTACACTTCCACACAATTTTCACATAGTTCCCCATCACCTTCGACACCTCACCAGATATTTCCCGGTCTGCCTCCGTATCTGCACTGGGCAGTATGGTAGCTCAGTGGTTAGCATTGCTGTCTCACAGCGCCAGGGACCCAGGTTTGATTCCACCCTCGGGCAATGGTCTGAGTGGAGTCTGCACATTCTCCCAGCATCTGCGTGTGTTTCCTCTGGGTGCTCCAGTTTCCTCCCACAGTCCAAAGATGTGCAGGTTAGTTGGGTTATCCATTGGAAATTTGTGTTTATGGGGATGAATTTGGGGATTGGGTCTGGCTGGGATGCAGTTTAGAGGGTTGGTGCAGGCTCAATGGACTGAATGGCCTCTTTCTGCAATTAACGGATTCTATCTCCAGCACTGTGTCTGAGACCAGAGTGTTATCATCAGCTAGTGGATTGGTGTGGCCCTGATCATTTACGGTGCTCCCACCATCAAGGACGTCAGGCTGACTCAACCCAATCACCAGCATGTGCCCCTGATTCTCCCTACCCAATCTTCGCAATCCACATGAGTGTAACTGCAACGGTGAAGGATGAGGGAGAGGGAGCAAATGCCTGTGTATCCTTTAGTTGTTCTTTGACTGCATCAGAGGTGGAGTCACTGGTTGGCACTATGGATATGCCCTCCTCAGTCTCTGGTGATGAAATACAGTGGAGAAAAATGAGAAAGGCATTAGGTAACAGCTCAGTCAGGAAATCACAATTTTGTACGTGTCTCGATATCTCAGCACTAGTTTGGATACATTCTCATTCTCCTGGCTGGCTATTCCATTCTCGCTATCTTCAATGGAACATGCTCCCTGCCTTTTAGCTATTCCAAAGGCCTCCTGCTCCACTGATATGACTGTTCATAGAGTTGTAGAATCAAACAGCATGGAAATCAGACTTTTTGGTCCAACTCATCCATGCCGATCATATTCCCAAACTAAACTAGTCCCACTTGCCTGCATTTGGCCTGTATCCCTCTAAACCTTTCCTATTCATTGACATATCCTAAAAACTTTTAAATGTTGTAACTGTACCTGTATCTATCACTTCCTCATCATCCTCCTGTTTTGGCCTCTCCTTGGCGTTAAATGTATCATGTCAAATTGGAAAGTCATTACCATTACAAAAGTTGCTGAACTCCCCTGTGTTTGTGCATGGCTCTCTGTGGGTGCTAGTTTATATTTATATATCTCCTTTCACAGTTTTATCTATACTTATAAAACAATTACTGTGTGTGATCAGGTATTTGCCTCACAAAGTAATTTGTGTTCGTACCTGTGTATATGTCAATGCATGTGCTCAACTGTAGCTGCTTCATTGGATAGAGTTCTGCTTTCAGCTGTGAGGGATTAATTCCTCTTGTCAGTATTTCTAGCAATGATGTAATGTGTTCATGAAGATTTTCTCTGCTAGATCTTGAAAGTAAGCCTGCCTTTGTGTGAAAAGCTGAGCAAAGGCAATTGTTCTGAATACATTTCCAATGTTACAACACGTAGGGATCAGAACTCTGTGTTTGGCGGATTCATTTCTGCAGCTTAAGTGTATCGATGGGAACTAATTTAAAGCTCATTGTGACCTTACTGGCTCTTTTTCTGTTAGTTTCTTCAACCTCATGTTCCTCCAATGCTGATCTCCTGTGCATACTGTTACGACCCCAGCTCACATTATCACTAGTCCTGTCAGAGCCTAGGCAGGAATCTGGTTGATAGATCATATTTTGATTGATTTGGGTTTTAACGGAGTGGTCTCTTGCTAAAACATGAGCAAACAATGCTGCAGGTTTTGCTTTAACAACAAAACAGAAGTTTATTTCTAACAGAAATGAAGAAAAGATGGAATAAACCAAACTGTCCATGTATAATAGAATTATAGAATCCCTCCAGTGGGAAAACAGGCCATTCAATCCATCAGATCCACACCAACCCTCCAAAGAGCAGACACACCCCCATACCCTATAACCCTGCATTTCCCATAACTAATTCATCTAACCTGCACATCACCGACAATATAGCATGGCTAATCCACCTAACCTGCACATCGCCGACA
>NC_063354.1:40022369-40028012 GCF_021869965.1 Rhincodon typus | reverse complement strand
CGCCGACAATATAGCATGGCTAATCCACCTAACCTGCACATCGCTGACAATATAGCATGGCTAATCCACCTAACCTGCACATCGCTGACAATGTAGCATGGCTAATCCACCTAACCTGCACATCACCAACAATATAGCATGGCTAATCCACCTAACCTGCCCATCGCCGATAATGTAGCATGGCTAATCCACCTAACCTACACATCTCCGACAATATAGTATGGCTAATCCACCTAACCTGCCCGTCGCCGATAATATAGCATGGCTAATCCACCTAACGTGCACATCGCCGATAATATAGCATGGCTAATCCATCTAACCTGCACATCGCTGACAATATAGCATGGCTAATCCACCTAACCTGTACTCTCCGACAATATAGCATGGCTAATCCACCTAACCTGCACATCTTTGGACTGTGGGAGGAAACCCATGCAGACAAGGGGAGGAAGTGCAAACTCCACGCAGACCAGTTGCCCGAGG
Organism: Rhincodon typus; assembly: GCF_021869965.1. NCBI lineage: Eukaryota > Metazoa > Chordata > Chondrichthyes > Orectolobiformes > Rhincodontidae > Rhincodon > Rhincodon typus. The sequence goes on along the minus strand of NC_063354.1, from coordinate 40,027,529 downwards.
CCATAATCGAACTCATGTCCTTGGAGATATGAGGCAGCAGTGCTAACCACTGAGCTACCGTGCCACCCTGATAGTGCAAATTCAAAGATTTTTAAACACATAGAAAAGATATAATCCCATCAATTGCAAAGCACTCCTTTATAAATTGGAAAAAAAATGAAACACCCAAAACATACGCCTGGTGCAGTATCCGCTTCTATACACCAAAGTCCCTGTATCTAACACCTTGGGTCTTAGAACCTAATATGGGTTCAACTTTTATACTGGACACATCTGTATGTGTTTGCAGCAGTGTTTGAGACATGTTTTCATCTATAAAGACCTGAGATATTGACCAATGTATGGCCAGGGAACAAATTCCCAAGCAAGCTTTATTGTCTGGCTGCAGTACTGGGATAGGTTGGGCACTGAGGAGTGGGTAGGACTTGGCTCAGCCAGCTCAGGATTGAGAAGAACAGAACTGGAGGTAACAGGTTAAGCAGCTAAGTCATAAAAGAGGGGAGCGGGGGGGACGTTTTCGCAACAGAAATATTAAAAATGAAACATCATCTAGCACCACATTTCATGTAACCATCCCTCCACCCCCACAACCAACCAACCTAAATATCCCAGAGCTTTACACTGCGCTGAAGGTTATGTGAAACATTGCATTAAGATTACTCTGTCCTTTAGAATGACGGAGACTCCCTACAGTAACTGCGTGATCAATACTTAATATTGGTACCTGCCATCTTCGTTTAAATGATATAAATGGCTATGCGAATTGCAAAAATTTATAATGAACCGAGCCTTATTTTTCTTCGCTTAACTGACACACAGTAGCATTTGTCAAACTTTTCCACGTAATTAAATCAATATGCTAGTTACTGGCATCTAATGACTGTAGCACAGCTAAGGGCTTTAGCCATTTGTCAGTGTGCGATAAAGGTGATTCCAATAGCCACTCTGGCAGGAAAAGACGACTTCCCACACACAGAGGTTCTTTTTTAACACAAGCCTTCAATCTGTAATTGATAGCAATCAGTCTCAACATGTCTCAATTTCACACCCAGTATTGATGCTTTAATATTAACCTGTCTTTGCAGTGAATATATGAAGTAATTTTCTCTTGGGCCTGTTAATATGTCACCCAGAGGACAATATCAGAAATCAGAGGCAGACAGCTTGCTGCTTTACCCCAGGAGTAAGTCTGCAGTTGCCCAGCCACTCCCGAGCTCTAGCTGCAGGACGGGACTTGGGCAAATTCAATAACTTCCCACAATATTCCTGAAGATGATTTAGGTGCTGGGCTACTGATTTCAAGTCTGGTTGGACATATTCCCAGAGGTCATTGAGTCATACAGCACGGAAATGGATCCTTCGGGCCAACTCACCCATGCCAACCAGATTTTCTGAATTGATCTAGTTCCATTTGCCTGCATTTGGCCCATATCCCTTTCCTATCCATGTACCTGTCCAAATGTCTTTTAAATGTTGTAATTGTTCCCACTTTTACCACTTTCTCTGGCAACTTGTCTCATATGTGCACCACCCTCTGTGTGAAAAAGTTACCCCTCAGGTCCCTTTTAAATCTTTCTTTTTGAGCCTTAACCCATGCCCTCTAGTTTTGGATTCCCCTATACTTGTAAAAAGACCTTGGCTATTCACGCGATCCATGCCCCTCATGATTATAAACCTCTATAAAGCAGCCCCTGCCTGTTCAGCTTCTCGGTATAACTCAAACCCTCCTGTAATCATATAATCTCCAGGCTCCAACTTTCCTACACCCCGCACCTTCATCCTCCCTCCCCCATGGGTCACCTGACATGCCTAGCCTTGTGCTGCCACACTGATTGGAGAGTGTGCGGATTCCCTATCGCCTGATTGTATGATTTTTTTGGCTGTCAGTCAACCTGCTTTTTTAGCCCACCTCCAAATTCTTTTTAACGCCCCGATGAATTTTCTTTCATGTTGTCGACTGTGTCTGGGAGATTAATTTTCATTTCTGATGTATAGATAGTATATGTATAGATGTTCATGTATAGATAGTTTGGGGGCACTGGTAACCCCATGCTAAACTGAAGTGTGTATTTCTGAATCTCATTAATCCCTTCAACCGTCAAGGTGGTCGACAAGCATTTTGGTTTGCACCTATCTATTTTCTCACATATTTAATGTAGATGCTGTCGCACTAAATCATTAATTAAAGCAGAACAGAGAGAGAGCGTAGTCTCACACAGTCACAGATGTCGACAGGACAGTATAGGTTCCTTCACCCTGCTGAGTCTGCACCAGTCAAAATCAAGCTCCTAACTATTCGAATCCAATTTTCCAGCAATTGGCCAATAGCCGTCTATGCTTTGATGTCGCAAATGCTTCTTAAATGTTTTGTGGGTTTCTGCCTCCACCACCCTGACAGGCAGTGACTTCTGGATTTCTACCATGCCTGAGTAAACATCTTTTTCCTACAATCCCTTCTAAAACCTCTTGCCCTTTAACTTAAATCTATACTCCCACTCCTTGATCTCTCCACCAAGGGAAAAAAGGTTCCTCCCTGTCTGACCTATCTCAGCCCCTCATAATTTTATACATCTCAACGTGCCCTTCTCAGTCTCCTGTGCTCCAAGGAAAACAACCACAATCTGTCCAATCATTCTTCATAACTGAAACTATCTAACCCAGGCAACATCCAGGTAAACCTCCTCTGCACCCTCTGCAGTGCTATCACATCCCTCATATAATGTGGATTCCAGAATAGTGCCAATACTCTAGCTGCGGCCTAACCAACATTTTACACAGTTCCAGCATAACGTCCCCGAAAGAAAAATAGACTTGTCTCAAAGAGGAATCAAATATATTCAGAAGAAATTTCTTGACATAGACATTGGTAAGAATGTGGAACTTGCTGCCACAAGGAGTAGTCAAGGTGAATCTGCATCGAAGCGATAGACGGACAAGCGTTTGAGGTAGGTGAGTTGGGCCAGGGTTAGGAATACATTGATAAGTTTAGATGAGAAAGAATGGGAGGAGGTTTGAGTGGACCATAGTTGGCTGGTCTGAATGAGTCATAGAGTCATACAGCACGGAAACAGAACCTTCGGTCCAACTCATCAATGCTGACCAGATATCCTAAATTAATCTAGTCTAATTTACCAGCATTTGGCCCATATCCCTCTAAACCCTTCCTATTCATATACCCATCCAGTTGTCTTTTAAATGTTGTAATTGTACCAGCCTCCACCACTTCCTCTGGCAGCTCATTCCATGCACGCACCACCCTCTGTGTGAAAACATTGCCCCTTACTTCCCTTTTAAATCTTTCCTCTCACACCTTAAACCTATGCCCTCTAGGTTTGGACTACCCTGGGAAAAAGACCTTGGCTACTCACCCTATCCATGCCCATCATGATTTTATTAACATCAGCCTCTAACACTGTAGGGAAAATAGCCCCAGCCTATTCAGCCTCCAACCCCAGCAACATCCTTATAAATCTTTTCTATGTGTTCTTATATTGTATGTGTTATAAAATTCTATTGATATTTGGTAAAGTATCACACCAAAAGACATATTCAGAAAATAAAAGGATATTAGACTGAAGGAGCTGTGGTTACTTGGAGATGTAATTAGCCAAGGGATAGAATGTAGACAACATGAGTGAGTGGAAGGAAAATGAAGCATATGGTGATCCCTAGAACAAAAACAAAGTTGCTGGAAAAGCTCAGCAGGTCTGGCAGCATCTGTGAAGGGTCCGGTGACCCTTCCTCAGAACGTGATCCCTAGAGACTGGCATTTTGGCCTAGCTCCTTTTATATTACAGAGCTTTTCTTACAAATAAATGACATGGACTTGAGTATAGGGAGTACAATTCCATCATTTGTGGGTGATCAAAAATTTGGCAAAGGAGCAAAAAGTGAGGAGAATAGTAGAGAAAATCAGAAGGACTTAGATTGGTTAAATTGGCTGGCACACGGCAAATTCAATTTAATGGAGATGTCGGTTAGAAGCTGTACTTTAGGGGAAACCTCACAGAGTTGCAGTACTATTGAAATGTTATGAAGAGGGTGCAAGAGCAAAGAGATCTCAGGCATATATTCGAAAATCTTTGATGTTGTCAGTGCAAGTCGACAACATGATTAACAAAGCCTTTTTGCCAAGAGGCACATTGAATACAAAAACAATAAAGTCATATTAATTCTTTATATGCTTTCTATACCTTAGCTGTGAGCAGGAAACCATGTTATTATAAAATAATAAACATTTATTGGCCATTTACAATGATTGCAGTTGTAGGACTTCATCAGAATCTTTCTGAGATTCCAGTTACATGTGATTTGACCATTTCTTTTATTCACTTGTGGCTCCTGGGACATGGGCATCACTGGCTGGGTCAGCACTTATTGCCTGTCCCAACACTGATAATGTGCTCCAACAATTAACACAATAGCTATTAACTCCTTAAACTACAAACAGGTTACTGAGTAGGTCTCAGTTGTTCCATCTGTCTGCAACTGTGGGCAGCATGAAGATGAGGGTCAAGACCTGGGAGAGGGCTCAAACAAGATCTCCCAGGATGAGGGATGTTGATTATGTGGAGAGTTTGAAGGAGTTGCATTGTCCTCCTCAGGGAAGACCTAATGAACGTACTCAAAATCATAAGCAACTTAGATAGATCAAATCATGAGAAAGTGTTGCTTTCTGACATATGGGTCAGCAACCAGATAAATTTAAATACACATTAATTTAATAACTTTAAAATAATTGGGAATTCAAGGAGAAAAGAGGAGAAGTATTTTCACACAGAGGATTGTTAAGATTGGGGTGTCACAACTAGAAGGGGTAGAGAGAATAGATTCTGTAGGAAATTTTATAACACAGCTGGATCAGCACTTGTAGACGACTAATGTGCAGCAGAATGGAAAGCTTTCTACTTCATGGGGGCAACACTTTTAATGGCTGATACAGATATGATGGGCTGATTGGCCTATTTCTGTGATGAAATATTCTTTGTATTTTGATTCAATCAATTCCTGTCCAAATCATGCACACCCTGACTTAGACAGTTAATGCTTTTCCTTCGTCGTCACGTTATTGGCACTTCCTACTTAATAATACAGTAGGAACTGCTTCACCACACAACTACTGACACTTAAGAAGAAGACCCACTACCAACTTCTCAGAGT
>NC_063354.1:40018542-40021869 GCF_021869965.1 Rhincodon typus | reverse complement strand
TTGGGAATTGCAGGAATAATCTCCATGGGTACAAGTCATATCTAGCACATATGAAAATGGTTATGATTGTTTCAGAGATGCCGTGGAACTGAGATGTCTGACTTTCAACAATCATAACCATTTTCATATTTGCTAGATATGACTTGTACCCATGGAGATTATTCCTGCAATTCCCAATCCCTAGTTTTGCTAGGGTTCCTTGATGCCACACTCGATCGAATGCAGCCTTGATGTCAATGCAAGTCACATTCCCCTCACTTCTGGAATTCAGTTCTTTTGTCCATGTTTGTAATGTCCCAGGTCTAACCGTCTTCAGCTCCTTCATCAATGACCTTCCTCTGTAAAGCTCATAAGGTCTGAAGTGGGAATGTTCACTAATGATTGCACAATGCTCAGCACCATTCACGATACTGAAGCAGTCCATGTTCAAATGCAGCTGGGCCTGGATAATATCTAAGCTTGAGCTGGCAAGTGGCAAGTAACATTCATGCCACAAAAATACTGGGCAATGCAAATAAATGCAATAACAGAGGACTGAACCACTGCCCCATGACATTCATCGGCATTATCATCACTGAAATCCCTCACTATCAACCACCTGGGCATTACTATGGACCAGAAACTCAAGTGGACTCACTACATAAATAGAATGGCTACACAAGCTGGGCATGTGTGCTGGGCACATTCGAGTCCTCACTGGGATTCCTCGCCGCTGTCAATGGTAGTAAAGGGAAGCAAGTATAAAGTAAATAAAAAGAAAAGAGTAAAAAAGAAAAGAAAAGTGGTTGGAGCAGACACGCCCCGACGCAGGAGCCCTACTCTGCTGCTATATTGATGACGTGGGAGAGCGGTGAATGGCTGGAACTGACTGCCTGACATAGTGTTACTTGCAGAAACTCTCGTCATGTTAACATGTCATTTGGATATACATTAGAAGTGTGATCACCATGGCTAGAATTTTATAAGGCCGTAAAAGATGTGGGCTATGGCGAGAAATCTGGGAGAATTGAGTCAGACCTCCAACAAGACAGAAGTCTGATTCTGCACTCAGCTGGATGGTAATCTCTGAACAGGCAACCAGTCCTGGAGGAGGTACCTTTTTGAAGATGGTACCAGCGGCAGTGATCCTGGGAGATCCTGGGATAGCTGGTCAGTAGGAAGTATTTCCAGCTGTCACGGTTTGGGGAATTGGGCTAGCATCTTGCGGCTTTCATCTTACACTCATCAGGATTAATGCAAGAATGCCAAATTTCAGACAACCACAACAATTTATACTACAGGGGAAAAGGGCACTGATTTGTTGTCAAACGTGGTGGCCCGTTGTTGCAGGAAGCTTCTTTGAAGTATTGGGTTCCCAAACACCCAGAATAATTTAGCAAAAGTCCTTGAATGGATCAAAGAATTGTTCCGCACACTTGCTTTAGCAATACATCTCTCTTTTCTATGAGATTCGGGTTCTATACTTTATTGTCTTCACTCTGGATGGAGAGAACTGTTTAACATAAAACTATGCACATTATTTTTGTCTCCAGTCTCCTTGGCATTGGCCTGTCAGAACTATCGGATTTGGAGCCTGAACCCCAGTGAAGTAGTTGACGCTACTTCAGTAAACATTTTTAAAGATAACGTAGATTTTTTTTGAACAATAAAGGAATTAAGGGATACGGTGAGAACGTGGGTAAGTGGATCTGAGTCCACGAAAAGATCAGCCATGATCTTACTGAATGGCGGGGCAGGCTTGAAGGGCCGGACGGCCTGCTCCTGCTCCTAGTTCTTATGTTCTTATATTCTTATGTCTTCAGTTTAGGCCCAAAAAAGATTGTCATGAAGAAATAAAGTAAAATCTAACAACACTAAAACAATTCTTTGACATTTGTTTGTTCTATACCATTACCAGCAATATATGTCTAACTAATATAAATATATGCCACAGCAAATTCATTGCAACATTTCACAGTGAAACCCTATGAAATCACTCTGCTCATCCCTGGAGCAGAATCCCTGGAGGACGATAGAGCTGGAAGCCTTTACAGTGACTCCCCCATCTTGCTTACTTTCTAGACATCCAGTTGACAAATCAAAATGTGGTGACAGCAATCTGTAGTCATGTTAAATCAAGGACTTTATTGGATCCGAAAGCCCTGCACTCAAACATGCGTCATCAATTGATTGATTAATTGTTATCACATGTACAGAGATACAGTGAAAAGCATTGTTTTGTGTGCTATATAGGCAGATCGTAACATACAAAGTGCCTCAGAGTAGCAGAACAGAATGCAGAATACAGTGTTACAGCCACAGCAAATTCATTGCAACATTTCACAGTGAAACCCTTATTTCCGGTGGTCTTTTGAGGTTTATTCAGCTTTTGAATGCGTGCACGAATAAACCTCTCAAGGTCAGCATGTGAAAGGTATGGAACAATTGGATGTTGAAAGGTGTTAAAAAAAAACATTCACTGAAGGAGAAAATATGCAAGCTCCCTCACCAGCAACAATATGCCACTGGGTCCTGGATGTGGGGAATGAACTTGACATAGTAGCTTCAAAAATCCTGTTTTTAAAATGAGGAATGTGAATGCACTCGACAGTACTGGGAACGATCAGTTGTAGAATGAAGGTGCAGAAGTTAGTTGCGCTGCTGATGATAATAGTAGAGATGAAGACAATGAAAATCATATGATATATAACCAGGCTACGGGGATGGATTTTTCAGTGATTCATTTGATGAGCAGAGTGATTTCATAGGGTTTCACTGTGAAATGTTGCAATGTATTTGCTATGGCATATATTTATATTAGTTGGACATATATTGCTTGTAATGGTATAGAACAAACAAATGTCAAAGAATTGCTTTAGTGTTGTTAGATTTTACTTTATTCCTTCATGACAATCTTTTTTGGGCCTAAACTGAAGACATAAGAATATAAGAACATAAGAACGAGGAGCAGGAGTAGGCCGTCCGGCCCTTCGAGCCTGCTCCACCATTCAATAAGATCATGGCTGATCTTTTCGTGGACTCAGATCCACTTACCCACGTTCTCACCGTATCCCTTAATTCCTTTATTGTTCAAAAAAAATCTACGTTATCTTTAAAAATGTTTACTGAAGTAGCATCAACTACTTCACTGGGCAAGGAATTCCATAGATTAACAACCCTCTGGGTGAAGAAGTTCCTTCTCAATTCAGTCCTAAATCTGCTCCCTCTAATCTTGAGGCTATGCCCTCTTGTCCTAGCTTCACCTGCCAGTGGAAACATCCTCTCTACTTCTATCTTATCTATTCCCTTCATAATTTTATATGTTTCTATAAGATCCCCCCTCAATCT
>NC_063354.1:40011728-40018532 GCF_021869965.1 Rhincodon typus | reverse complement strand
GAAGGACAAAATTCCATTTGCCTTCTTAATTACTTGTTGTACCTGCAGACCTACCTTCTGTGATTCATGCACAAGGACACCCAGGTCCCTCTGCATAGCAGCAAGCTGCAACTTTTTACCATTCAAGTAATAATCCTTTTTACTATTACTCCTACCAAAATGTATGACTTCACATTTATTTACATTGTATTCCATCTGCCAGACCTTTGCCCACTCACTCAATGTATCTATGTTCCTCTGCAAAGCTTCACAGTCCTCTACACACTTTGCTCTGCCACTCATCTTAGTGTCATCAGCAAACTTTGACACCCTACACGTGGTCCCCAACTCCAAATCACCTATATAAATTGTAAATAATTGCGGTCCCAACACCCATCCCTGAGGCACACCACTAGTCACTGACTGCCAGCTAGTATAGCACTCATTTATCCCCACTCTTTGCTTCCTGTTAGTCAACCAATCCTCTATCCATGCTAATACTTTACCCTTAACGCCATGCATCCTTATCTTATGCAGTAGCCTCTTGTGCGACACCTTGTCGAAGGCCTTTTGGAAATCTAGGTACACCACATCCACTGGGTCCCCATTGTCCACTTCGCTCGTAATGTCTTCATAGAATTCCAAAAGATTTGTCAAGCATGACCTGCCCTTCATGAACCCATGCTGCGTCTGCCCAACGGGACAATTTCTATCAAGATGCCTTGCTATTTCTTCCTTGATAATAGACTCAAGCATCTTGCCCACTACAGAGGTTAAGCTAACTGGTCTATAATTCCCCATCTTTTGTCTACTTCCCTTTTTAAACAGTGGCGTCACATTTGCTGTTTTCCAATCTGCTGGGACTGCCCCAGAGTCCAGCGAATTTTGGAAAATTACCGCCAGTGCACCTGCTATTTCTCCCGCCATCTCTTTTAGTACCCTGGGATGCATTCCATCAGGGCCAGGAGACTTATCAATCCTTAGCTCCATTAGCTTGCCCAACATTACCTCTTCCGTAATAATGATTGTTTCCAGGTCCTCACCTACCTTTGTCTCTTTGTCAATTACTGGCATGTTATTAGTGTCCTCCACTGTAAAGACCGATACAAAATGCCATTTCATCATATCCCATAACTAAATTCCCCTTCTCATCCTCTAAAGGGCCAACATTCACTTTAGCCACTCTTTTTCGTTTTATATATTTATAGAAACTTTTGCTATCTGTCTTTATATTCTGTGCTAGATTTTTCTCATGTTCTATCTTACTTTTCTTGCACAATCCTTTAAAAATATTATCCAAATGACTCTGTGACTTTTGGCTGAAAAACCTGGTCTAAAAAATTGACTTTTACATGAATATATACATTAAGTCTCATTTAATGAGCGAATATCACGAGGCTAAGAACAACACAGTATGGAGCTGGAGGAACACAGCGGGCCGAGCAACATCAGAGGAGCAGGAAAGTTGACGTTGAGGGTCCCAACCGGAAACGCCAGCTTTCCTGCTCCTCTGATGCTGCCTGGCCTGCTGTGTTCCTCCAGTTCCATACTGTGTTGTCTCTGACTCCAGCATCTGCAGTTCTTGCCATCAAAAAACTAAGAATGGGTTTTTTCCTCTTTGGTGACTTGGCCCAAGCTTTCACAAAAAATATCAGCCGTGTTGAACAGTCTTGAGTGGGAAGTATCACAGGGGTGTGAATAAAAGCTGAGCTGGTTGAGAAGTCTTTTTGGAAATTATTTTGTGATCTCCTCTTTGCATTAATTATCTTCTCAAGCAAAGAGAATAATATCACCGGTTACCAAAGAAAGGAGGAGATCCTAGAATATGAGAACGAATGATCCATGATGAGCTTTCCCTTGATTTCATATCAGCTAGAATAGTATTTGCAATATCAACAGACCATTTGGCCCATTACATTTATGCTGGAGTTTATTCTGCACATGAGCTTCCTCTCACATGACATGGATCAACCCATGTCAATACATCTTCTATTTCATTCTCCTTCATGCACTGATTCTATTTAATTACAGTTTGACTAAAGGCTTTTGAAAGAAAGCTTTGAGTGGTTTCCCAGGCTTGATGCCTCACTGTGAAGATTTTATATGACCCTTAATGACATGAAGTAGGTTTTAGTATAAGATCAAGATTCTTCTTCAGTTGTCTGAACAAAGGCATACTTGTTGCTGCAATCTCCAGCTCAGATCATGATCAAAAACAGACCCAGTCCACCCTTGCCAGAACAGGAATCATAACCTGTGCCAGTTAGCTACCATCTGATTCACATCATCCATCCAGCCAACTGCAAACCCCTCCATCCCCCAGCAAGTCCATACCGCTATGACATCATCCACTTTTACATTGCATGCTGCAGTCTGGCATTATAGATTCTCTTTCTATTACATGGCTGGCCAGGAATCGCTCCCACTCTTACCATCTGCCATGCAAAGATTTGAATTTGTTTTTATTCATTCATGGGATGCTGGCTAGGCCAACATTATTGCCCCTTGGGCAGTTAAAAGTCAACCACATTGCTGTGGTTCTGGAGTCACATGTAGGCCAGACTAGGTGAGGATGGTGGTTTCCTTCCATAAAAGACATTGGTGAACTAGATGGGTTTTTCTGATAATTGATAATGGATTCATGGTCATCATTAGATTCGTAGTCATTGCCGTGATTGGAACTAGGTAGATCCGTTGAGTATGAGATCTTTGATTGGGGTTGTTAACCTGGGTCAATCAGGAAAGCCCTGGCTGACCAATATAACCAGGAGATTTCCCCCTCCAATTTATTTTAATTTGATCCCTACCCTCCCCTTGGCCTTTTCGTTCACATAGGCATTGCCCCGAGGGGGTTCTACTTGCTACTGGTTCTTTGGTCACATGGGTGTTTTTCCTGGTGGAGGACTAGCAGTAAAGTTATTTCCACACCTGGCGTTTTTACCATGTCTCACACCTACACATACGCATGTGGGCGCTGGGGAAAATAAGCACTATTGCTGAAAGAAAAAAAAAGAAAAAAACCAAAAAAAAGGAGGGAAAATATATATAAACAGGAGATTTACAATTTCCTCAGTTCAAAGGACTGACTCTGAGCCGGCTGGTCACAGCCAGTGTACTGTGCACAGGTAAATAAAAGGTGACGGTCACCAGCCTCTGGCAGTTATTTCAGTCATCATTAAACTTTTAATTCCACTAACTGCCATGATGGGATTCAAGCCCATGTGCCCAGAACATTACCTGGGTGTCTGGTTTAACAGTCAACGATAATACCATTAGGCCATCACCTCTCCTTATCAAATTGATTCTCAATGTGATCATATTATCAACCTTTTTTGATCATCAAGTCTTGCAGTGGGTCTTGAATCTGGAGCTTCTGTCTCAGAGACAGGGCCTCCACTCACTGCGCCGTGAGACCTCCTCAAATGTGAATTAACAAATTCAGTGTCTTTGTCTGATAACAAAGGATTTTTCCACATGTTTCGGAGTATGTCAACGGGTGCACCTTCCCAGCAATCAGATTAAAATCTTTCGCTATCTCTGAATCTTATCTAACAATCTGCTAATGTTTGGATCAGGAGTGAACCAACATCTTTCTTTTCCACACTGTCCATTCCTCATCTTTTAACCAGAAGTCACACAACATCAGGTTATAGTCCAACAGGTTTATTTAAAACCACAAGCCTTCGAAGCACTGCCCCTTTGTCGGGTGAAATCCTGACGAAGGAGCAGTGCTCTGAAAGCTGGTGATTTTAAATAAAACTGTTGGACTATAACCTGATGTTGTGTGACTTCTGACTTTGCCCACCACAGGCCAACGCTGTCATATCCACATTATCTTTTAATGAGCAGTATGTATCCTTCTTAACCATCTTTCACCTGTGAGCTTTTCTTAAGGGGAGAACAGAAAGTCCCTTGCATACCCAAAGTAAATGGGAATGTTTTGATGTAGCTTGGCTTATTTTTACAGGACATGCCATTCCTTCCATGGCCTCCCTGATTTAAGTTAACAATTCCTAAGGCCTCATTTCCTGCTGCTCTAACTGCATGTGCTTATTTTGGACCTGCACCTCAGGGCTATGTAATCTGAGGACATGAATAAGCAACCATTAAATGCAAAAATGAAGATTAAGGGAATTGTTAGAGATCGATTTTATTTTTAAAAGCAAGTTAGCTCTCAGTAAGCCTATGTCTTGTTGTAACAGAAGCTTGCAATTTTCTGAGGATGAACAGGTGGGTGGGAGTTGTTGAAAAATCAGACAGAAGCTGCAAAAACCTCTAGGAATGCTCAGATAATTGGGTAGCCCTGAATTTGGATATTATAGGAGGAAAGTGTGAAGTATTTTCCTGAAATATTCATGCACGTTTAAAGGCACTGACAGAGAGTCAGGTGTTTGCAAATCAAGTGGGCAAACAATCTGAATAGAAAAAGAACTTAACAGGAGACCAGCTTAATAAAGATGTGGGAAGGTAACAATTGCATTTTTGTAGCACCTTCAACGTTTTAAAACAGCACAGGAGATACATGCTGGATGGTCGGTCAGTGTAGCTAGGCAAGATTACTGAGTCTTCTGAGGTAGGGTCACTGGACCTGAAACCTTAACTCTGATTTCTCTCCACAGATGCTGCCAGACCTGCTGAGCTTTTCCAGCAATTTCTGTTTTTGTTACTGAGTCTTCGATAGATTTGAATAATAGTCAGTTTGTTACATATTAAAGAACAACATACAAACAGTCCCCGGGTTGCAAATGGGTTTCGTTCTGAAGTCTGTGCATAAGTCTTTTTGTACACAAGTCAGAACTCAATTCAGGACAACATAAAGCAGCTGTTCGTAAGTACAGGAAATGTTTGTATGTTGGGTCTTTAAAATTACACCACTGTGTGCGATCGCATTCGTAAGTATGAGTGTTCCTAAGACAGAAGTTTGTAAATAGGGGACTCCCTGTACAGTTTCAATGAAGCTTGACAATCTCTACTGAAGTCATGCTGATTCCCTCTTTGATGTGATTCCTCATATCATTGCAGTCCTAAATATTAATCCCATATACTGCAATATTGGTACAGGCAACCAAGAACTCACACGACAAGCTGATTTTAAGGAGGAATTTACTCATTCATGGGATCTGGGCATCATTGGCTGGACCAGAATTTATAGCCCATCCCCAATTGTTCATGAGAAGGTACTGGTGAGCTGCCTCCTTAAACCACTGCAGACCATTTGGTGTGGATACACCAACAATGCTATTAGGGAGGGAGTTCCTGTGACAGTGAAGGACCAATGATATATTTGCAAGTCGGCATGGTGAGTCCTTTGGAGGGGAATTTGGTGTTGCCACCTATTTGATACCCTTGTCCTTTTTAAGAGAAGGATCTTAAAGGATGTGCTGCTTTGATAGCCTGCTTTGCAATTGAGGGAGAAGCTACGATAGAATTCAAGATTACATTGAATAGATGGATGAAAGAAAAGGAGTAATGGAAAGAGGATGGGTTAATGTTATTAAGACAGTTTGTGTTCGAGCACTGGCAATGAAATGCAAACCATTTGGGCTGAAGAGACTGTTTCAGGGTTGTTACCTGATCTGTGGGAACGAGACGAAAATCCCTGCAATGCCTGAAAAACAAGAGTTCAATGCCATGCCATGCAAAGGGAGGATTGTATAGATTTTCTCGGTATATGAGCTATGTTAGGCTGCAAGACTGTCACATCTGGGTGGGTAATGCCTCAATTGGTAGCATGCTTTACTCTGTGAAAAATTATACATATTTTATTTGAAACATGAACTGGAAAATGGAAGTTTGGACTGTCACGAAACAGAGAATCAACCAATTTTTTTTTCATAACTTGAAGGAAAAGTAGAACAGTGTGGTTTTCACTTACTGATTACATAGAATATGTACCTTTTGAAGGATCTGGGTTTGATACTTGTGTGAGACTAGATTGCACCAGGTACCTTTGGATTGATAAAAAAGCTGCTCAGCAACAGTTTTTACGATGAGATTTATGTAGTGGTTTGTCACAGAAGTGAGAGAAAGGAACAGTGGCATGCAGATCTCCAAAAGCCTGCAAACAACCCTGATTTCTCTCTCTCTCTGTCTCTCTCTGTCTCTCTCTCTCCCCATCTCTCTCTGTCTCCATCTCTCTCTCTCCGCCCACAATATTTCTGAAAAAAACAACTGTCTGTTTGTCTGAGATAACAAGGTGTAGAGCTGGATGAACACAGCAGGCCAAGCAGCATCAGAGGAGCAGGAAAGCTGATGTTTCGGGTCTGGACCCTTCTTCAGAAATGCCATTATCTCAGATTCTCCAGCATCGGCAGTTCCCACTATTTCTGAATCAATTTTAACCCCACTGCGAAGCCGCCATTTCTGAAGAAGGGTCCAGACACAAAACGTCAGCTTTCCTGCTCCTCTGATGCTGTTTGGCCTGCTGTGTTCATCCAGCTCTACACCTTTTTATCTCAGATTCTCCGGCATCGGCAGTTCCCACTATCGCTGTCTGTTTTGTCAGCAGTCTTTGCAAATGAATTTGTATGTGTTTGGATTAAAAAGGGGTATAATTAAGATTGCACATCAGTAATTAATAATCTGTTTTTGCCAATTGTTAAATGGAAGGTTTGTTATGAGAAGTAAGTTCTGTTTTCTTGTTCATTAATGAAACCTGGTGTGAGTTTATTTTAGAGATAGTAGGAACTGCAGATGCTGGAGAATCCGAGACAACAAGGTGCAGAGCTGGATGAACACAGCAGGCTAAGCAGCATCATAGGAGCAGAAAGGCTTCATCAGGGTCTAGGCCCGAAACGTCAGCCTTTCTGCTCCTATGATGCTGCT
>NC_063354.1:39973188-40011228 GCF_021869965.1 Rhincodon typus | reverse complement strand
ACAATTGTGGAACCATTACTGAATTCCTCCACTATCGATATCTTGGGGGTTATCATTGACCAGAAACTGAACTAGATCAGCCATACTGTGACCACAAGAGCTAGGAATCCTGTACAGAGTAACTCCCCTCCTGACTCCCCAAAGTTTGTCCACCATCTACAAGGCACAAATCGGGAGTGTGATGGAATACTCCCCACTTGCTTGGATGAGTGCAGCTCTATCAACACCCAAGAAACTTATTCCCTAATGATATTGTGGGGCTACCTACATCAGATAAAAATACAACTGTTCAAGAAGGCAGCTCACCACCACCTTCTCAAGGGCAGCTAGGGACGGGGAGTAAATGCTGACCCAGCCAGTGATGCCAACATTTTATGAGCGAATGAGTCAGACCATATGCATCATTCACAAGTTTTATTAGTTTTTTTTTCTCTGGGAGGGGTGCTAGGGAATGATCAGAAAATAATATTTTAGGTCATGCAATAGCGCATGGGAAGGCCAGTGTGCCGATCACGGACTAAAACTATCCGTGATTCATGTCAGGCTGACTCCATACTTGTCTTTACTGCATGCTGCTGGTAAGTGCAGGTGGCTGCTATAGAAAGAAAGATAGAATTGGGAAAGAGGAGTCACTGGACCTGTTCATGGTGTAACGCATTCTCACGTAGTGAACCAAAGAATAAGCCATACACATACTATACTGAGGCTGGAATGGTCATAAGATGAAGTGGAAGCTTAGGTTCTTACCCCAAGTTCATATCTGCTCATGCTCATTTGAGAATTTGAATTCAGTTTAAAAAGAAAACTGGCACCACATAAAGTTACCATGAATGTATTAGACTGTTGTGAAGATCACTGGTCCATAATGACTTTCAGGGAAGGAAATAGGCTGACCTTACATGGTCTGGCCTACGTGTGACTCCAGGCCCGTATTAACATGGTTCACACTCTGAAACGGTCCATTAAGCCACTGGTATTGATGCAAATATGGCCAGAGCGTTGCCACTCTCATTGAGGCTCACATAGATCATAGATCATAGAATCCCTACAATGTGGAAACAGGGCCTTTGGCCCAAAAGTCCACACTGACCCTCAAAGCATCCCACCCAGACCCATCCCCCCATAACCCACCTAATCTACAAATCCCTGAACACTATGGGCAATTTAGCGTGGCCAATCCACCCTAACCTGCACATCTTTGGACTGTGGGAGGAAACCGGAGCACCCGGAGGAAACCCACGCAGACATGGGGAGAATGTGCAAACTCCACACAGACAGTCACCCGAGGGTGGAATCGAACCTGGGTCGTGAGAATTCCATTTCTTTTATGTCAAAGACTTGGAAGGAGGAGAAACAACTTGAAAAATGCAAAGATTTTCCGAAGCAAATCTCAAAATTTCCCAAAAGCTGCAGTAGCTGGTTTTGGAGATTACGTCAAGCAGTTATGTGTGACACTATGATTTTCTGCTCAATCAGTTTGAAGGTGAACATCCATCATAAAGCAGTCGATGAGCTGCGGCCTTCCTCACTTGTGTTTTTGTCAGATGTTCCTGGCTGAATGATAATAAACGAGATTGTTGAACAGTGGGGTTTAATCTGAAGCAAATCCTCCAGACATATCCAGAAATGACATGCCTCCATTAATCCAGTTGGGGGAAAAAGACTTTTGCTTTGGTCTCCAGAAATGAAAGGAAATGGAAGGAAGAATGATTGATTACAAAGAAAGAAGAAACAAAGAAGCATAGGGGATGAAAAATAAGGTGAACTGAGAGTAGCGTGGATCTTGCAGCAGCTTCTGAGATCACACACTTCTAGTTATTACAATCCAACAATATAAAGTTTTTATTTTGTTTTCTTTTTGTTCTTTTACAGTTACAACATTTGAACAAAATTTGGATAAGTACATGAATAAGAAATGTTCGGAAGGATATGGGCCAAGCGCAGGCAGGTGGGACTAGTTTATTTTGGGATTATGGTCAGCATGGACTGGTTGGACCGAAGGGTCTGTTTCCACGCTGTATGACTCTATGACTCTATAAAGGAAGGAACTGGAGCATGGGTGAATGAAATAATGTATGAGAGAGGGATGGCATGGGAGATCTCTAAGTCTAGAGAAGGAAAGCTGTTTGTGTTTATATCACAGCTAATCATATCCCTCAGCTAAAGTATTTTTGAAGGTTTATAATAAATTATTACCATTTGGGAATTTGTATTAAAAGGAAGGAAAATAGATTTCCATTTTCAGTGCTATGGAGGTGATGTTTTTTTCATGAAAGTGTCAGAAAGTCCTTTGGAACAGTGAACAAAAGGGACAGATTTCCCAAGAAAGCATCCTACTTAAGCCAATCAGTTAGCTGGGGAGTTAGCTGCTGAATATTTACAAAATTGAGACTTATGTTTAGAGTTACAGATGGTCAGGGACTACAAATTGTTTGAGGTCACAAGAAGATTAGTCATACCAGCAGCAGGAAAGTTTTCAATTTTCCAGAAGTCTCCAGGCTACAAGAGTAAAAAGGAAATCTCCAGACCATCAGAGCTGAAAAGAAGTCTAAAGCTGTTCCAGCATTACAAGGAAGAAGGCTGGGATGAATCAATGGCTTAGTCTGTACCTGTGTGGCTCTGGGACCAATGGAGAGAATCACATCTAGGGTATGTGCAGAAAGTTGGTAAAGTAAGAAATCTTAATGGGAAGTGGTTGAGCATCCATAAATGATACTGCTGGGAAAAGTATTTTTTTTTAGGCTTTCTTTGTTGAGATCTTTCTGAATTGCCTTTTTAAAATTCACTTGTGAGATATGTGCATCAGTGGCTGGTCCAGCATTTCTTGCCCATCCCTAGTTGCCCTTGAGAAGGTGTTGGTGAGCTGTATTCTTGAACCGCTCCAGACCACCTGCTTTGAGTTGACCCACAATGCCCTTAGGGAAGGAATTCCAGGATTTTGACCTAATGACATTGAAGGAACGATGATATATTTCCAAATCAGAATGGTGACTTATACATATAGTTTTTTTTTTAAAATTATATGATAAACTTATGCTGTTTTGTTAAAGCACATTTGCAATCTCATGTCAAGATATTCAATAAATGACCACAATGGTCACAAAATTACAAAAGTAAACATTAGTATCACTGAAGCCAGGTTTTGTACTTCACATGAATGGAATTAATTGGAAATTACCATGTCTCTTTGAGGGCAGCCATTTTGTAGGTGACAATGTTCCACAATAGCAATGAAATGAATGATAAATCTCTGCATTCAATTTGTGATCTAGGGCATCGGGTGGATTCCCCAATGGTCTTTCGTGAGTGGCATGCAATATTTGGCAACCACCTGAGTAGGCAACGGCTTAACGTTTATATTTGAAGGATGACACCTCCAATAAGGAAACACTCCCTCAGTATTGTATTGAAGTGTCAGTCAAGATTATATGCTCAATTCTTAGAGTGAAGTTTGAATCCATGACCTAGAGACGAGAGTGCACTGTCATAAACTGAACCAGGTTGATACTCCACTAGCTTGAAGTAAGGACCTTTCACAGAGTGGACATGAAAAACATCATTCTGTGACTGTTGAAATGTAGGCCTTTTGTATAACATTGATGAATTTAGACACCAAAGAAAAACATTTCATTCAATTGTAGCTGAAGCCATCAGAATGTAGAGTGGAAACATTTGGAACCAATTTATATAATTTGTGTCAGATTTCTAACCTTCCTTTAAACCCACAAGATATCTTTCAGTGCGTCTGCATCTTGGTTTTATGAAAGGCTGTCTGAGTGGATAGTGGTGAAAATAACGAGTGGCAAATCCTTTCAGATTTGCACCCACTCTCCAGAATGATAGCCTGATGACTTTGGAGCATGATCCAACAGGTCATTGTGGAAGGCTATACCAAGAGAAGAGGAGTCTCGGTGGTTTGCAATATGATAGCCTGTGATTTGGACTGCTTGCGAGCTCCTTAACTCTTCCACCACTGAATTTCATTTTCAATTTCTACACTGCATTTAGATTTTGATCATGTCATGATGATTAATACTGATTGGGGCAGGATGGGGGAATAAAACATGATTGTAACGTCGGATTTCCCAGAGTTTACACATAATTTTGAGTAGATCTGATTTAATGCGGATGTCTTCCAGCCAATCTTTGCCATGTGTAGGATTTTCCACCAATTCCTGAGAATGTAATGTGTTGGCTATAGTGAGAATGATTGTAACCTAATGAATCTTAGTTTTTCAGATGGATTTAAGAGACCAAGTCTGTTTATTGTCGAGCAATTTAGATGACCTGATAGAGGATCAAGTGATGAAAGAAGTGGATAATGAGTCTGTTGATAGACTACTTTGGTTTAAAAGGTTTGGAGGACAGGAGGTATAAATTTAAACCAAGTAGGAGTAGGAACGTATTGGATGTGAAGCTGTTCCTTCTTACAGACAGAATAGAGACCTTCCAAAATCCATTGATATGGTGAGTGCTATCAGTCTCTATTCCCTTCAGGATGGAGCTGAACATGTTCATGACACAAGTTGCATTCTTAGAAGGTGAGTATCTATTGCCAATAATACTTGGCCCATGTGATTTACTGGACTTGTTTCAATCCCTTGGAGACAATGGCTGGGGATCTTTCCAGAATAGTTTCCCTTTCCATTTTCTGGGCTTTTGTTTTTGTTCACTCAGGAGATCTCGGGGCAATGATACAGAGATTGGGTGAGGAGGGCAGGATTATTAAATCAGGGCATTCTAGCCATCATAAGTGGGAATGGATCAGCTGACAGCAACCTGCCTTCCAATAATATTATGTCTATATGTCTCTGCAAATATGGAAATGATGATGCAACTGCATGGCTCTCTGGGGAATATATTCAAAGGGAAATTTATCATCCAGATTTCTGTGTTAGAAGCGGAAATTCATAGATGGAGCCTTCATAATTAAGGCTCTGTATGGGTAGGATAATTTCTGAACACCAGATGATATAGATTGAGTAGGCAAAGTATTGCTGGATTGCATCTCCTGGTTCAAGTTTGTCATCCTAAGAAATATCACTTAATGTGACAGGGTTATGAGATGTAAATTTCTGTTGCTAGCAAACCAGCTATGTCTGTCAAACAATGAGGGAAGGTAGACATGGAGAGTTTCAGCAATCAAGAAAAGTTTTTGAGCTCACTGGTGCCTCCTTTGCCTGTCCAACTTATGTCAACACAAACTCACACCCTGCAATTTGAATTAAATCCAATTCCTTTCCAAATGCATGAGCACCTACATATGTGAAATCTATCACAAAAGTTAACAAAGCCTTTAGGAAATTATGAGTGAAAATGTAATAAATTCTTGAAAAAGAAAGGAAATCTCAGCCAGCGACGACATATTGAACCTAAGGATTGGTAAACTGTTGGCAAAATATCAGAGTAATTCCCAGAATTCATCCCTCCTGATAAGACAAAGGCTACATATTGTTGTATTTCTCAAATTCGCAAACCTCCAAAGGTCTCCAGCCAAGCTTAAAACTGTCACCATTCTACACTGACAAATGTATTCTTTGCAAATTTAAAAGGGTTTTTATTAATCCAAAGGATTCTAATGCCAATGCAAGAGACCGTCTGCAAGTACAACACAGTAGCATCAGAATCTGTAAAGGGGAGAGTTCTGCTGAAGTCTTCACATCCAAAACATACCAGCGCCTTCTGCTTATGGATATTGATAAACATAGTGTGTGCACACATTACGATTTCAGCGTGTCTTGCACAGAAGAACATAAGAACATAAGAAATAGGAGCAGGAGTAGGCCATCTGGCCCCTCGACCTGCTCCGCCATTCAGTAAGATCATGGCTGATCTTTTCATGGACTCAGCTCCACTTACCGCCCACTCACCATAATCCTTAATTCCTTTACTGTTCAAAAATCTACCTTTGCCTTAAAATCATTCAACAAGGCGGACTCAACTGCTTCACTAGGCAGGGAGTTCCACAGATTTGCAACCCTTTGGATGAAGAAGTTCCTCCTCAACTCAGCCCTAAATCTGCTCCCCCTTATTTTGAGGCTATGCCCCCTGGTTCTGATTTCAATCGCCAGTGAAAACAACCTCCCTGCCTACACTCACCTTTACTGGCTCCATCCCTGCCTCTTCGACCTGCTTGTTTCCTCTCCACCTATCCTCTCCTCTATCCCTCTTCTATCCGCCTCCCACTCTCTCCCTATTTATTTCAGAACCCCCTTCCCCTCCCCCTTTTCTGATGAAGGGTCTAGGCCCGAAACGTCAGCCTCTCTGCTCCTATGATGCTGCTTGGCCTGCTGTGTTCATCCAGCCCTGCATCTTGTTGTCCCTGTTTCTATTCTATTTATTCCCTTCATAATTGTATATGTTACTATCAGATTCCCCCTCATTCTTCTAAATTGCAATGAGTATAGTCCCTCAATCTCTCCACACTAGCCAACCCTCTCAACCCAGAATCAACCTAGTGAACTGCCTCTGCATTGCCTCTGGTGCCAAACATCCTTTCTCCGGTAAGGAGACCAAAACTGTATACAGTACTCTAGATGTGGCATCACCAGCACCCTGTACAGCTGCAGTATTTACAATCTCCATATCTCTAGCAATGGAGGATAATATTCCATTTGCATTCTTACATACCCGCTGTACATATTCACACCTCAGTGGGGCACCCTTTCAAAGCATGCGACAGAAAACTTTGTAAAATTCATCTTTTTTGTAGAACCAGTCCTTAGGAACTATTGTAAGATGACTGAGCTGTATGGTGCATGGTTGAGCATGGGTGCCAAGCTTGCCACTCAAGATAAGCATGTATTTTTCATAATTGGGCTCTCTTTCAACCTTTGGTTTCTTTGCAGAGTGAGGTAGCGCCTTTCTATTGTGGGAAAGGCCTCTCTGAGCAAGAAAAGGTGGCACAATCCTGTATCTTCTGCTGGTGTCTGTAGACGTGGTGTTTCGTGTGATAGACAGTAAGAGTACCAAGAGATATGGTCCGAAGGTGGGTAAATGCTCTTCATGTAACTGTGCACACCTCGACTCAGGCTTTCTTTGACTATTCCACTAGAATTCCTGTCTGCCCTCTCTCTCCCCGCAAAGGCAAAACCAAATCTGTTGCAAATCAAGGATAACAAGGTGTAGAGCTGGATGAACACAGCAGGCCAAGCAGCATCAGAGGAGCAGGTACTATCTCTGTTGCAAATCAAGCCATGGAGATAGATGGCAAAGCAAAAAGAGAAAAGATTATGTGAAAAATTTACGAACAGACAACCCTAAAGTAAAATGCAAACAAGAAATGAAAGGAAATTCACAAAGACAAAGAACACACAGAAAGAACACGCATTTATAAAGCACCTTTCACATCCACAGGACATCTCAAAACTCTTCAAGTCAATGAAATACGTTTGAAGTGTTGAAAGATAAGCAACATTGGCAGGGTCAGACAAAGAGCAATTGGATAAATTATTGTGTATACTTGTTTTATGTCATTGTTTCAGAGATAATTGTTTGTCGGGCCAACAAGAGAACTCCTCAGTGCTTCTTTGAATTGTCCAATGGGATGTTTCACATTAATCTGAACAGGCAGATGGGGCGTTAGTTATTGTTGCTTGAATGAGACAGCACTTCGAACAGTACAGCAATCCACTGATGTGTCAAACTAGATTATGCTTTTGAATCCTGGAATGGGACTTGACCCTTTTGCAGAGTGCTACTAGTCAACCAAGTTGACAGTTACTTTCTGAAAGAAATGGCAGTCCAAACTCTTTGGCAGTGGGCCTGCTTTATACAGCTATGGGAAATGTAGGTCAGGAATGCTGCTGTCTTCTCCTGTGGAGGTTTGTAGATTCAATAGATCCTCCCATTGTCCAGTCAGAAAATGCAGCCTGTACATGGCTATTGTATTCCCTGCAGTTCCCAGTGCACTTAGTTTTCATCCAATATTTTATCAAGCAGATATTTGGGATAGAATCACCCGCAAGAGACTAATCATAGTAGTTCAGAGAATGAAAATGTTTTGGTTCTCTATAAATATCTTATTACATTTCTTGGAACATTTTCAAAGATTTGTCATTAGACTAGTAATGCACAATTAAGGGCAGTCAATGGCCTAATGGTATTATCATTGGACTGTTAATTCAGAGACCCAGGTAATGTTCTGGGCGCACAGATTTGAATTCCAACACAGCAGATGGTGGAAATTGAATTTAATGAAAAGCATTTGGAATCCATTGCCAATTGACAGAAAATCCCATTTGATTCACTAATGTCCTTTAGGGAAGGAAATCTGCCATCTTTACCTGGGCTGGCCTACATGTGACTCCAGATCCACAGCAATGTATGGTTGACTCTTAACAGCAAAGTTGGGGGCTGGGGAATGGGCAATAAATGGTAGCCTCGCCAGCGATGCCCTCATTCTGTGAATGAATAAAATCTAATGTTCTATGGACATGTGTTTGAATCCCAACATGGCAGATGGACACATTTGAATTCAACAAAAACCTGGAATATGGTGATCATGTGACCGCTATGGGGAAGAGAAAATTGATGCCCTTTAGGGAAAGAAATCTGCCTATATGTGATTCCAATGTAGTTGGCTCTTAACTGCCCTCTGGGCAATGGGCAATAAATGCTAGCCTAGCCGATGACATCAACATCCCATGGACAAATAAGCAATATGTAGTCAATGGCTTTGAAATGGAATGGTTCTTGCACAGTTAATTGATACACATCTTAGTTTTAAAGATATGGAGACTGTTATTGGAAGGAAAGTACATTATGCACTACTTATAATGACTCAATCACCAATGATTTTGATACTTGGCTTCCTATGAGTTTTACAGTTGTGTTCACTATAGATTCCAAATTCATAAGAATGTCTAGAACTCACTTTAATGTAGCGTTTTCAGAACATGGAGTGAATCAGTACAAAACTGCTCCTGGAAGATGCCTAGCTTTGTACATATATGAAGAAACCTTATTTTACAACATCACAAAGATGTGTCAGATTGGAGTTAAAACTAATACTTTCTGCATAGGCAGACAGAGGAACTAACAGAAAGTGTTTTAGATAGGCTGAACATTACCAGCATTTGAAGTCATGAGTAACATCTCTGCAGATTTTTTCAATGGTGCACACCCTATTCATTTATGTGAGTGGGATTTTTAAAATTTTATTTGCAGTGAATTAAAGAAGCTGACATGTACTTAGTGTGCATGGGTACTCCTGGCTTGCTGCATGGTTGTGTGGTGTGATGGGAGGATCCATTATAGTCTGTCTATATCTGCAAATACTCTGCCTCCAATTCTTCACAGCTGGACCTGAGTTGCTATGTTGGGGGATGGTGGACAATTAATGTTTCCAGCTGCTGTCTGAGAGTCAGGGACATCATGAGAGTGTGTGGTGGACAGATTGTAGTGTTCCCTCCATCCATTGGGCTCCCTACAATAATCAAATCCTGTTAACCCTGCAATACCATCAATAGAAATTACCTGACATTTTGGACAGCAATATTCATCCAAATTAGCTCTCACTGGCTTTAAAACTGTACTCGCCCCTACAACCAGCAACTCTCTCCTCTCAAATCATATCCATGTATATCTTTTCACTGAGCACAAGGAAATGACGTTCTGTTTCACTTCTTCTTATGGTTAATATAATGAGACATGGCAGGTGTATGGCACCAGGGAATATCTTATTTTCCTGAATTAGTAAGGTACTGTTAATGTGCCTGTGTGTATTGCAAAGGTTCATGCCTGTCTACATGTGTATGCATGGCTAATACATACATCTACCTGTAAAACTTTAGAGACACAGAGGCAAATACATGCCATTTAGAGTACCTTCCTCTGTCTGCATATCTTTACATGAACAGACTGTTTTATCTGTGAGGTAATAGTCATAGAGTCATTCAGCATGAAAACAGACCCTTCAGTCCAAAACTAGTCCACACTAACCATAATCCCAGATTAAACTCGTCTCACCTACCTGCATTTAGCACATATCCCTTCAAACCTTTCCTTTTCATGCATTTATCTAAATGTCTTTTAAATGTTGTGACTGTACCTGCATCCACCACTTCCTCTGTAAGTTCATTCCACACACGAACCACTCTCTGTGTAAAAAAAGTTGCCCCTCATGTCCTTTTTAAAGCTTTCTCCTCTCACCTTAAAAATACGCCATGTAGTTTTGAACTCCCTGACCCCAGGGAAAAGATCCATGCTATTCACCTGAT
This sequence comes from Rhincodon typus, assembly GCF_021869965.1. Lineage (NCBI taxonomy): Eukaryota > Metazoa > Chordata > Chondrichthyes > Orectolobiformes > Rhincodontidae > Rhincodon > Rhincodon typus. The sequence goes on along the minus strand of NC_063354.1, from coordinate 40,001,008 downwards.
TTACACCCCTCCTGATTTTATAAACCTCGATAAGTCACCTCTCCACCTCCTACACTCCAGTGAAAAAAGTCCCAGCCTATTTTTATAGCCCAAACCCTCTATTTCCAGCAACATCCTGGTAAATCTTTTTGAATTTGGTTTGTCCAAAGTTCTGCTATCCACGTCCTTGCACGCACAAAGTCCTATTTGATTTGATTTCGATTTACTGTCAAGTGTACTGAAGGATGGAGTACAAAAGTACTGTGAAAGGTGTACAATGCCACCATTCCTGGCACCATCTTAGATTCAAAATCTTTGGTACAGAAGTAGGAAAATAAAGAAATAAGTTAAAAAGCCAGGCAATACAGTCCTTTCTTGAGCCGCGGGGCTGCAGAGGCTCCAAGCTGTGATTTGGCTTGCTCTCCCCCGTACTCGGCACGCTCTTCCCTGCCCTGGGCTAAGTCCCACTCACGCACCCCCCAACCCCAGCCACTTTGCCACCAATAACCACTGCTGACTGCCATCAGGAAGGCCCAGTTTTGCTGTTGCTCACAAGGCTTCAGGCTTGACCACTGCCGCTTTCGCTGCATGGGCTCGCCTTGCGCCCCAGCCGCTGCTACGCTCCGTCGCTGGCTCCATGGCCGAGCTTTCTCCAAAAGGTAAGTAAGAAAACACTGGAAAAGAAAAACGAGAAAAGAAGAATAATAAAGGAAAGATGAAAAAGGGTTGTGGACTGAATGGTCGCGATCCGGGCTCATGAGCCTGGGCACTGCCTTCTCCACTCCCGCCTTCCCTCTGAGTGATGGGCTGCATTAGTTCCAGAGTTAAGCAATATCTTAAAATTCTTATCCTTGTTTTAAATCCCACCTCTCCTTTATTGCTCACCCCATCCCACCATCTCTGTAAACTCCTTCGACTCTGAACAACTTATATTTATTTATTGAGCCACATTAAGGTAATAAAATATCCCAAGGTGCTTCTGAGCAGCATTATCAAACACACGAAACGACTGAGCCGCATATTGGGGTATTAGGTCAATGACCAATTGATGATCAATGAATTTAAGTCTTCAGAAGTGCCTATAAGGAGGAAAGTGAGATTAAGGTGTGCAGAGGCACATAACAGGCATTTCTGAGCTTTAGGCCGAGGTAACTGAAATCACAGCCACCAGTAATGAAGTGATCAAAATTGAGGAGGCCACAGTTAGAGGAATGCAGATGTCTTGGTGCATAGTAGGACTGGAGGAGCTTACAAAGATAAGAGAGATAGAGTTGGGAATTTCAAATCAAGGCATTGCTCAATTGCCAGTGATAAGGACAGGAGTCATGATGTGGGGGCGCCGGTGTTGGACTGAGGTGGACAAAGTCAGAAGTCATGTGACACCAGGTTTTAGCCCAACAGGTTTATTTGAAATCACAAGCTTTCTGAGCACTGCCCCATTGACGGATGATGTCACTATATGTTGGATTATAACCTGGTGTTGTGTGACTTCTGGCTAAGAATAGGAACGCTAGAGGAAAGGAATTTAGTGTGAATAAGAAGATGGGCAGCAGAGCTTTTGTTAATTTCAAGCTTGGATCCCTGGAAAACACCAGCGGTAACACTGTGGAAGCAGTTCAAGAAGCCATCATGAGTGACTGATAACACAGTGTGGAGTCCCAATCCGAAACGTCAGCTTTCCTGCTCCTCTGATGCTGCCTGGCCTGCTGTGTTCCTCCAGCTCCACACTGTGTTATCCTGACTCCAGCATCAGCAGTTCTTACTATCTCATTATAAGTGATTCTCTTGTTATGATTAGATAGATAAGAATGGAACCAGGCAAAGTCAGTCTCACCCAGCTGGAGAATCCTTCAAGAGAGATATTGTGCTGGGGGATTGCAAAATAGTCAAAAAGGACAAGAAGGGGAATGTTTACCTTCGTCACACTCACATATGATGTCATGTATGACTTTGATAAGATCTATTTTGCTACTAGGCCGGGGCAGAAACCTTATTGAAGGGATTCAAACCTGGATTCCAGGAAGAATCGAATTGAATTTGGGTGATGACCACACTTTCGAGGACATTAGTGAGAAAAGGAAGGCTGGAGGTGATGGGGTAATTTGCCAGGACAATGGGCGTCAAGGGTTGACTTTTTGAAAAGAAGGTCATGTTGGCAGATTTAACGAAGAGAAGAATAGGTAACTATAGGGAGGGGACCATTAACAACTTCAAATAACACAGAAGTGGTCTCCAAGCAATCTGTGCTCCCCGAGATTTGGCCAATATTTATCCTTCAACAAACATCACTAAACCAGTTTCTCTGATCATTGGCATGTGATTTTTGTAGGATCTCACTTGGTGCAAATTAACTGCCCCATTTCGAACTATACTGCGGAGGGATACATTTAAACAAAATCCATCATTAGGTGCAGGAAACTTTGAGACAGCCTGATGTTGTAGAAGCTGCTAAATGAATGCAATTGTTCCTCGATTTCTTTATTTGAATAATGCTCGCGTCGAAACTGCTGACCAGTTTTGTGTTTGGGGTACATTGATGGGGAACTGTTTATCACTCCAGCAACTGCTGATCCATTCATGTACTTTCTAAACCCACAGCTGCACCCATGTTCTGCAGGGCATCTACTTGGTTGCCACCACAATAACATGTTGTGTTGTCCACAAATATGGTGAACAACAGACACTCTCTGCTGTTCGCAACAAGACATCCTGCTAAAAGCAACAGGACACATAATTATGTGTGTGCTTGTATCTGTATTCTACACTTACACATTATGCCTCTGATACCTATGTATATGGCATAAATATAGCTGCATTTGAGCGCAAGTGCCTAAAGTGATTATACATATAATATAATATAATGTATTGTATATTTTATATATAATATAATAGATTATATGATGTGTTTTCTGTGTGAATATCTTCTGAATTCCTGTGTGGTTTGTGTATCATTTGGAGTATTTGTGGACATTAATGTGTAGTTCAGGTAAACTCAGTCCACTGAGCTCTGATAACAGGAATATTAATTTTTGCAATGAATGATGATGGGGACAATAGCATAATAATTATTTCACTGGGCAAGCAATGCACAGGGCTAGAATAATTGAGTGGAGACACAAGTTCAAATCCCATCACGGTAACTGAGAAATTTAAATTCAATTAATTTGATGAACATGAAATAAAAACGTTAATATCAGGAATAGTTGCTGCAAAATAACCAGATCGTGGCAAAAATCCATTTGGTTCACTCATGACCGTTTGGGAAGGAAATAGAACATATAGAACATAACAGCGCAGTACAGGCCCTTCGGCCCTCGATGTTGCGCCGACCTGTGAAACCAATCTGAAGCCCATCTAACCTAAACTATTCCATTATCATCCATATGTTTATCCAATGACCATTTAAATGCCCTTAAAGTGGGCGAGTCTACTATTTTTGCAGGCAGGGCATTCCACGCCCTTACTACTCTCTGAGTAAAGAACCTACCTCTGACATCTGTCCTATATCTATCACCCCTCAATTTAAAGCTATGTCCCCTCGTGCTAGCCATCACCATCCGAGGAAAAAGGCTCCCACTGTCCACCCTATCTAATCCTCTGATCATCTTGTATGTCTCTATCAAGTCACCTCTTAACCTTCTTCTCTCTAACGAAAACAGCCTCAAAACCCTCAGCCTTTCCTCATAAGACCTTCCCTCCATACCAGGCAACATCCTGGTAAATCTCCTCTGCACCCTTTCCAATGCTTCCACATCCTTCCTATAATGCGGTGACCAGAACTGTACGCAATACTCCAAGTGCGGCCGCACCAGAGTTTTGTACAGCTGCAACATGACCTCATGGCTCCGAAACTCAATCCCTCTACCAATAAAACCTAACATACTGTACGCCTTCTTAACAACGCTATCAACCTGGGTGGCAACTTTCAGTGCTCTATGCACATGGACACCGAGATCTTTCTGCTCATCCACACTACCAAGAATCTTACCATTAGCCCAGTACTCTGTATTCCTGTTACTCCTTCCAAAGTGAATCACCTCACACTTTTCCGCATTAAACTCCATTTGCCACCTCTCAGCCCAGCTCTGCAGCTTATCTATGTCCCTCTGTAACCTGCAACATCCTTCCACACTATCCACAACTCCACCGACTTTGGTGTCATCCGCAAATTTACTAACCCATTCTTCTACGCCCTCATCCAGGTCATTTATAAAAATGACAAACAGCAGTGGCCCCAAAACAGATCCTTGAGGTACACTACTAGTAACTGAACTCCAGGATGAACATTTCCCATCAACCACCACCCTCTGTCTTCTTACAGCTAGCCAATTTCTGATCCAAACCGCTAAATCACCCTCAATTCCATGCCTCCGTATTTTCTGCAATAGCCTACCGTGGGGAACCTTATCAAACGCTTTACTGAAATCAAAATACACCACATCAACCGCTTTACCCTCATCCACCTGTTTGGTCACCTTCTCAAAGAACTCAATAAGGTTTGTGAGGCACGACCTACCCTTCACAAAACCGTGTTGACTATCCCTAATCAAATTATTCCTTTCTAGATGATTATAAATCCTATCTCTTATAATCCTTTCCAACACTTTACCCACAAAACCTGCTGTCGTTAAATGATCTGACCAAAAGGCCTCACCACATCCACTGCAATATGGTTGATTCTAGACTGCCCTCTGAAATGGTCTAACAAACATTTAGCTGTTTGAAACCATGACAGGAAATTCAGATCAAAAGTTTCATTTCAATTCACCCATAAGACGTGGGTGTGGCTGGCTGGGCCTAGGACACATACCCTGAGGAACTTCTGCGGTGATGTCCTGGAGCTGAGATGGCAGACATCATACAGCTACAACAATCTTCCTGTATGGCAGATGTGACTCCAGCCAGCACAGAGTATGTCCTCTGATACCCATTGATTCCAGTTTTTCTAGGGCTCTTTGATGCCACACTCGGTCAAATGTTGCTTTGATGTTAAAGGCTGTCACTCTCACTTCACCTCTGGAATTCAGCAGTTCTGTCCATGTTTGAACCAAGGTGGTAATGAGGCCAGGAGCTGAGCTGCCCAGGTGGAACTCAAATTGGGTGACACTGAGCTGGTTATTGCTAAGCAGGTGTTGCTTGATAATACTGTTGTTGACACCTTCCATTACTTTACAGCTACAACAGGGGACTACGCATGTGCAAAAACATGGAGGCAGCCTGCTACAGACAGTGTTAACACAGATTTCACCACTGACAGATCAGATCACTTGAGTGAAGAGAAACTCACCATTGCTTTGGCGAGGCTGAAGATACATGAGAAAGAAGAAAGATTGTATAAACCCCTCATTGGCCACAGACTAGCTAACTCAGGACAGACTGCTGATATGACAGGATGATATTTTGGATTGTTTTCAAATGTTCATTCTCCTTCAGCCTTTCACCTTCCATTTTTTTATCTTCCTTACCTTTCACTGACTTTCCATAACTTATTCCTTCTTCTTTTCCCTCTTTTTATCTCCCTCTCTTCCTCTCTCTCTCTCTTTTTCTCTCCCTCTCCTAATCTAGGACTCCATGGGAAATGTGCTCCTCACTCCGAACAATTGCCAAGAAGGCAGGAAAGCTTTGCTGGGTGTAAGTGATAGTGGACATTTAAAGCAATGAAAGGATGTAGGTGGTTCTGAGAGCGTCCTCTTTCTCATTGACGGTGGACATTCAGACCATTGACGCAAGAGACAAGACTGAAGAACTTACCACAGTCATAGCCTGAAGTGCTAAGTGGATGTTCTATCAAAATCTCTTCCAAAGGACCCCAACATCACTGATGCCAGCCTTCAGCCAATGTAAGACACTCCAAATGATATCAAGAAATGGGTGAAGCCATTGGATATTGCTAAAGCTGTGGGCCTGACAAAATTGTAACAGTTACGTTTATCAGAAACCAATCATCTCAGCTCCAGTTCCAGGGTAGTGTCCTTGGCCCAACCATGTTCAGCTGATTTATCAACTTGCTTCAAATATAAGTTCAGAAAGAGAGCTGTTCGCTGATTGTTGCGCAGTATTCAGTGCCGTTAATGATTCTTCAGATAATAAAACGGTCTATTACCACATATATCAAAACCTGGACAATGTTCAAGCTTGGGTTCATAAATGCCAAGTAACATTCAGACCACTCAAGTGCAAGGCAGTGAGTGTCTCCAACAAGAGAGAAGCTAACCATCTCCTGATGCTCTTCGACAGCATTTTCATCGGTAAATCTCCCGTGATCAATATACTGCGATTACAACTGATGAGAAACTGAACTAAACCAACCATTTACATACTGGGACTACAAGAACAAATCATAGGCTTGACATTCTGCCCCAGGTAACTCGTTCTAACTCTATACGGCCTTGCCGCCATCAATATCACGGGGGAGACAATGACCTAGTGGTACTATTGCTTGACTTTTAATCTAGAAACCCAGGTAATGTTCGAGGGACCCAGGTTCAAATCTCACCATGGCAGACAGTGGAATTTGAATTCAGTAAAAATCTGGAATTAAGAGCCTAACGATGACCACAAATCCATCATCAATGGTTAGGAAAAACCCATTTGGGCCACTAATGTCCTTCAGGGAAGGAAACTGCTGTCCTTACCTGGTCTGGACTACATGAGACTCCAGACCCCAACAATGTGGTTGACTTTTAAACTGCCCTCTGGCCAATTAAGGATGGGCAATAAATGCTGACCTAGGCAGTGATGCCTTCATCCTGTGAATAAATAAAAAAAAAACTCAGATGCCCAGTGTGTGATGGAATACTATCTATTTGTGCAGAGTAAATGCAAATGTATTACCGTTCAAAATGCTCAACATTACCCAGGACAAAGAAGCTTGTTTGCTTGGCAACCTATTTCACCTTCTGCAATGCCTCCACATCTCAGACTGCGCTGTCAGGGAGATGCACTTCAGCAACTCGTCAATTTCCTTCCAAATGTGTATCCTTTATTACCCCGACAAATAAGGGCAGCGGGTCGATGGGAATCCTTGTGGCCACACATCATTATGACCCAGAGATTTATCCCCATTCCTCCACTGTCAGTGGGACACACATGTAGAGCTCCCTCCATCAATAGCACCACGAGTATACCTGCATTACAGTAATATAAGAAGGTGGCTTGCCACCACCTTCTCAAGTTGGGCACCCAACGCTAGGCTTGCCTTGCTAGCAATTCCCACACCTCTTGAAAAAACTTTAAAAAAAGAATTCGAAAAGTTAGACTATAGCATTCTCTGTTAAATGTTGAGTTTTTTTTAGATTCACACTCTTTTGAACACCTCCATCTACTTAAGGTAACAGCCACATTGCAGAATACTGTTGCTACATTTATTTACAGACCTGCAAATCTGTACCATTCGAGAATCCTCCGCATTGTTGAACCTGCTGCTGCTTATAGCACTGAATGCAGGGAAGGAACAGGTAACTTAGCAGTGAATTAAGTGCCTAGGAATCCTTGGTGCAGTAACAGATAGGCAGCAGTGAACAAGTTGTCAATTGTTTAGAAATAAAACAATTCTCCCAGGATTGGGTGTTACCAAAAGCTGTTCTGTGTCACTTTTAATTCGTGCGCACTGCACAGCTTTCAATCTCTTCAACGTGTTATGTGGTGCCAGAGCAGGCAGCCCATGCTGTCATGTTGTGCAGTGTCAAGTCTCATCAATATGAAACAAAGTTTCTGTGCTTTGGTTGGAATTCATTACCAAGCGACGACAGAGGACTGAAAGAAAATATCAGTGCATTCTTTCTTTCTCAATATAAGCGAACTGCTGAAATGTTAACTCATGAAACCAACATGAGCACTGAGGAATGCAGCTCTTCCCCATTTCGGACACCTTGAGACGTTGAGTACAGTTTTGTTCCCCAAATCCTAGCCCTCAGTTCAATCCACAGAGATAGCTCCCCCCTCTGTACAGTGACAGAACTGCCATCCTGTGCTGCCACCTGAGGGAGTTTGCTTATTTATTCCAATTTCATTTTATGAGCCTTGTACGCTTTAAAAATTAATCTGGGGGATGTGGTTCCAATCTTTCAATAATATCATTTGTTCTTATCATGATGACAATCAGAACCATGAAATACTTATGGACATATTGAACATTTAATTACATGCTTTTTTGAAAAAAGAACATATGTCCAAAGATAACTGTGGATGTAAATGCATTGTCTGCTTGGAGAGAGAGACTCAGGAATGTTTCACCAGGCAAGGTGTCAAGGAAGATTCAAATATATGGGCTTAAAAAGGGACAAGTACAATACAAATTGAAGTGTAATCTAATGAGAGTTATCTCAGACTATAAACATGATTGAAGAAAAGACAGCAGTTTGTTCGAGAGGCATGTGTGTGTCTTCCCCTTTCAAGAATACACAGGAACAGGGGTTAGAGGCCAATTCAATCCTTGGCTGGCTGTACCAGGAAAGAAGGCATACTAGTGAGCTGAGGCACCTATGCGTAGCAGCCTGGGTTCAAGTGTCAGTGTGATGTGAAGAACCAACCACTGGTCACCCCTGCATTGCAAGTAATGTGTTCCATTACTCTGAGTACTATCAACATTCCACTGTCTGCTGTTCATGGTCAATCCAGAGGCAATTCTTAATTTCTATATGTTTTTAGACTCATGTCTCATTTCTAATCTTTGTGGATGTTGGATTACTATTTCTTCTCGCAATTAATAATTAATGAATTCATGCCTTTGTAGATTCAAGAAAACCTGGTTAAATTGGATACTTTCAAAAGATAAATACATTTGGAACAAAAACTGAAAGCACTGGAGAAACTCAGCAGTTCTGGCAACATCTGTAGAAAGAAAAACAGAGTTAATGTTTCACGTCCAGTTATCCTTAGGGAAAAGATATCATCTACAAGTGAGGAAATTCTTTGCGAATTAATCTTATTGCGACCAACCAAGAGGATAGATGAATTAAGAAGGGGAGCCAATTTATCCTCCTCCCTCCCATCAGTAAATTTGATAATTTGGGGAGTCCCATCTAGAACTAAAAACTTGGGGAAAGCTGCTCAGTGTCCAATTGTAATGGTCCCTAACTGCTGCTTTTACCTGAAGGATGAGTGGGAGTGAGGTGGAACAATAATGGTCCCTTACCAGGTCAAAACAGTAGCTCAGTGGTTAGCACTGTTGCCTCACAGCACCAGGGAACCAGTTTGATTCTATCCTTGTGTGACTGTCTGTGTGGAGTTTGCACATTCTCTCCACATCTGCATGGGTTACCTCCGGGTGTCCCAGTTTCCTCCCACAGTCCAAAGATGTGCAGGTTAAGTGAATCAGCCATGCTAAATTGTCCATAGTGTCCAGGGATGTGTAGGCTAGGTGGATTAACCATTAGACATGCAGGGTTACAGGAATAGGGTAGGGAATGTGATGCTCTTCAGAGGGTTGGTGTGGATTCGATGGGCAGAATGGTCTATTTCCACACTGTAGGAATTCTACGACTCTATGTCACATGTGAAAAAGTTCTTTCTTATGTCGCCTTTGACACTAGGCATCTATTATCATGAGTCCTTGCCAGGAGAATGACAAGTTGTAAGAACAATTTGTATAAAAACTGCTGATGTCTTACAGAAAGTTTTGGAGGGTAAACCAGTAAAACTGATGAATGAGACATACAATCTGCCTGGTCTTGAATACTTCAAAATGAATGTTCAGGACGACGGATTCCTTCACTTCGAAACCTTGATGTTTTTCTTTTACTGATTTTTTTTCTCTTTCTGAGGTAATCTGACAAAAAAAATTACATCAGAACAGATGTTCTGCTGAAAGTTCACAAATTCCAAATGTTAACTTGGTTTCTCTCACTACATATGTGCCTGCTGAGAATTTCCAGTATCTTCTGTGTTCATTTCAGAATCATAGAATCCCCAAGGTGTGTAAAGAGGCCAGTTGGCCCGTCGAATCTGCACTGACTGTCCCATCCAGACCCCTACCCTCATAATTCCACATTTCCCATTGCCAATCCACTGAACCTGCGTATTTTTGGACAGTGGGAGGAAACTGGAGTATCTGGAGGAAGCCCATGCAGACATGGGGAGAACATACAAACTCCACATCGACTGTTGCCTGAAGGTGGAATCTAATCCTGTTCCCTGGTGCTGTGAGGCAGCAGTGCTAACCACTGAACCACTGTGCCACCAATGTACTTTGGCTCAATCTGATACTATTTGGCTTAGGGTGGGATAAATTGGCAGCAGACCAAATGCGAAGATATTATGGCAGGTGAAAGATAGATTTTAAGGGTAGGTCAAGATGAATTTCAGAGCTAGGGGCCTTATGTTCTTATCCCCTCATCTATAGCATGGATGTCTACTACAAACTCTTAAACACCAGCCCTACCTATTGGAGGTACAGAGTTCAGCACCATGTCCTCACCTCAAGTTAGTTCTGGTCTGGTTCCTGTCTTTTTAAATGAAGCACAATACATAGAGCTTAAAAAAGCACCAGCATATCCTCTATCTATATTGTTCCATGTGTAATAAGATTCCTCATTGCCATCTCCCTGGAAACAGGCTTCATGCACAGTTTACCAAAACATGCGAACGTTGTGATTATTTCAGGCAGATATGACAGCCTGTTATTTCTTCAATGAGGCTGTCAATTATGAGTTCCTAATTGGCCTTGACAACTTGTTAATGGACAGTAAAAAGCAAGTGAGATAAAATCACAGTCACACAATTGTTAGACAACGGCCATTCTGCCCAATGTACCTGTACTACCATGGTCTTGGGCAGAATATTGCCCTTCCAGTTCGGAACTAACAAAGTATCCAGTGCGATGACATCCAATGGCGGTCCAGCATCATCACATTGGGATAATATGATTGGCCAGTGGTCTTCAAAATCAGGAACTCTCCCAATATTATCAAAGAGGCAATTAAAGAGATTTTAAGCTCAGTAAGAACTCAATAGTTTAAAATACAATGCCCCTATACAAAGCCCAGGTTCAAGGTCCACCTGCTCCAGAGGTACATACTAACATTGCTGCTCAGGTTGGTAAGAAAATATCTAGACTTGAATAAAATTGTCCAGTTTGCAATAACATGGCCTGTGAGTGCGCGAACAAGGCCAGGTGAGGATCTCAATATTTACTCGTTCTGTTTGTCAGAGCAGAGTAAAATGCAGCAGCTGGAACCAGTGTTAGAGCTAAGCTGGGGGTAGGTGTGAGTGGTCCTGAGTGGAAGTTTTGCACTTGCAAACGCTATTGTGAGGATTGGGCACCTGAAAGTTGCAGGCACGTTTGCATTGTCGCCTTGTGTATTTGCAGGAGAATGGGGACAGTGGTTTCTTTGGGAGACAGAATGCGCAATGAGGAAGGGAGGACAATGAGGAAGACCTACAGGGGTCAAGTCAAAGAGTCAGCCAAAGTGATAGAAGCTGATCCAAATGTATAGGGTGAAGAGATAGCAGAGGGCAAGATAGTGGGAGCCCAAGAGATATGCCAGGAGGTATTATATAGACAACTAATTTTGTAGAGTTAGAATGATTTACATGCAAATATATGAAGCACCATGCCATAGGAGATTGAGGCTCTCCAGATCTACAGTATCGTTCTTTTTATTCACTCATGGGATATCAGAGTTGCTGTCTGGCCTGTCTCTAGTTGCCCTTGAGAAGGTGGTGGTGAGCTGCCTTCTTGAACCGCTGCAGTCCATGTGCTGTAGGTAGAACTGCAATGCTTATCCAGGGAGGGAGTTCCAAGATTTTGATCCAGCCTCACTGAAGGAGCGATGATATGTGGGATTAGAACAGTCAGGTGTTTGTTTCTGCTGACGCAGGCTCAAAGGGCCAAAGGGCATTTTCTGTGCTGTAGATCTCTGTGACTCTATACTGTATATATCCAAGCCCTGCTGGCAAAGTGATTTGGAGTGGAACTTGTAAATGGTGGTATTCCCATTGGCCACACAATTAGATACAGTGGTGAAGAAGGTGTATGGCATGCTTGTCTGTATTGGTTGGGGAATTGAGTTCAAGAGTCAAGATGTCATGTTGCAGCTTTATAAGACTTTGGTTAGGCCACACTTAGAGTATTGTTTTCAGTTCTGGTTGCCACATTACAGAAAGGATGTGGAGGCTTTGGACAGGGTGCAGAAGATGTTTACCAGGATGCTGCCTGGATTAGAGGGCATGAGCTATAAGGAGATGTTAGAAAAACTCATGTTGTTTTCTCTGGAGCGGTGGATGCTGAGGGGAGACTTGATAGAAGCCTATAAAATTATGAGATGCATAGATAGAGATGACGGCCAGAATCTTTTTCCCAGAGTTGAAATATCTAAGACAAGGGGACATGCATTTAAGGTGAGTGAGGATAAGTCTAAAGGAGATGTGAGGGGCAATTTTTTACATAGAGAGTGGCAGGAGTCTGGAATGTGCTGCCAGGGGTGGTGGTGGAGGCAGATACGATAGGGGCATTTAAGGGACTTTTAGATAAGCACATGAATATACAAGGAATGGAGGGATGTGGATCAAGGTCAGGCAGAAGGGATTAGTTTAATTTAGCGTCATGTTTGGCACAACATTGTGGGTTATAGGGCCTGTTCTTGTGCTGTACAGTTCTATGTTCAATGACTGTGTGACATGTTCACTGGGGAGATAGCCTCTAACTCTTTGCTTGCAGAACTTTATAGAGCTTACATTCAGTATAAACCATGCCTGCACAAGACCACTCTTGCACTATCTTACATTCAACAGTCGTAAGAGCGTCCACTGGTGTCAGGAACTTCCAGTGTTCATGCTGCGTGTGCCATATTTAGAGCCCAGCTGAGCACCATTTCAAACATTGCCTGCCATGAAATGCCCTTCACAATTTCAGTATGGGTGGATTTACATGGGATATGGCATTGGATTAAATTGGCCTCGCATTCATGGACAGGGAGCCGAGATCCTCGTGGATGAGGATGGTGGAGAGGAGGGCTGATCCCCTTTCCTCCCATCACCAGAGAAGACCATGGCACCAGACCCAGCCAGCATGGTCCACCTGAGTCAGTGACATTTTGGAGGAATGCCCAACACTTTAGAGGAATGCCCAGCACTTTACTGGAAGAAGACTAATGTTGTCCTCCACTCTGCCATGATGAGTGCTACCATCTTCTCACTGCTCCGTCACACTTATTCTATCCTTGCTACTACGTATGTTCCCACCAAGCCTCAAGGTAGACCTCTTTCACCACTGCGTGCAAAATTTTCCCTCAATGGCTCTAACCCATTCCATTCCCCCTGAATATTAGCTAGCCCTCTGTGCCCAATGTTGCACTCATTGGGCAAATGTCACCACCTTTCCCCTCCTGCTAACAACCATGCCAGCCACTTTCTCTTCGCTACATGGTGTTCATTCCTCAGGCTCGTATCGATGGATCAGGATTACTTTGTTTAGTCATTTGAAATTCATTAAAGGCTTGTCCAGGGTGTTACCTCAAATTCTGAAAATTTTGCTGACACGTTACTGGAACGAACTCATATGCACCCAAAATAGCCTGCTTTACGGCATCATAATCTTTTGAAACCTCTTCTGACAGTGAAGCGTAAATTTCAAATGCTCTGTCAATTTAATTCACATGGGACAGCCTATAGCTTTTCTTTTGATCAATTCACTTGTCTTGTTATTTTCGCAAATGTCATAAAGATTAGCGTCACATCCTTTCCCTCAAATTTTGGTGGCGTTTGTACAAATTGAAACATTTACTCACTGGATTTTAGATTATGATTAGTACTTTCCCAAGCAGACCATGCAATGGCATCTGAGGTCTTCTTTCCAGTTGCTTCATTTTCGAATGATTTTCTTGATCTCTCACTTTCCCCTCTGCTCTTTCCTATCATAATTCTCAGTTTCCCATTTCCATTCTTTTTAACCCCTTTCTGTACCAAGTTATTTTGTTTCTTCCTCAAACCTCAAACTGCTTGAATTTCAACAGAATATGAACTGTGGTGTTATATAACTTTGGTGTGAAACTGGGCATGGTTTTGGGAAATGAGCACTGCCAGGTGAGTGAAGTTTCTTCAGTGGGGGAGTATTTCAGGAGCAGTGATCACAATATCGTGAGTTTTAAGATACTCATGGATAGGGAAAACAGCAATCCTTGGGTGAAGGTGTAAAACTGGGGGAAGGTGAACTGCAACAATATTAAGCAGGAACAGGAGAATTTTGATTGGAGGTGGCTGTTTGAGGGTAAATCCACATTGGACATGTGGGAGTATTTCAAAAGGCAGTTGATAAGAGGCACATTCCTGCGAGAATGGAGGATAGGTATGTCAAGTTATGTGAACCTTGGATGACCAAGGATGTTACGACTTGATCATGAAGAAAAAGGAAGCAAATGTAAGGTTTAGGAGGATGGGAACTGATGAAGACCTTGAAGAATATAAGGAAAATAGGAAAGAACTTAAACAAGGAATTAGAAGGGCTAAAAGGGGTCATGAAAAGTTGTTAACAAACAGGATTAAGGAGAATCCCAAGGCTTTTTATACATGTATAAAAAACAAGAGGGTAGCCAGGGAAAGGGTTGACCCACTCAAGACAAAGGATGGAATCTATGTGTGTAGTCAGAAGAGGTAGGTGAGGTCTTAATCCAATACTTTGTGTCACTACTCACCAAAGAGAAGGAATTAGTGGAGGATAATCTCAGGAAAGTGAGCGCCGAGTTTCTAAGCTAAGTTGCCATTAAAAAGGAAGAGGTGTTGTGCGTCTTAAAAAGTATTAGGATACATGGGTTCTCAGGTCCTGATGGGATCTACCCAGAATATTGAGGAAGGCAAGACAGCAAATTGCTGGAGCATTGACAGACACTTTTGTATCCTCTTTGGCCACAGGTGAGGTCCCAGAGAACTGGAGAATAGCCAATGTTATCCCATTGTTTAAGAAGGGTAGCAGGGATAATCCTGGAAATTACAGACCAGTGAGCCTCATGTCAGTGGTAGGGAAATTATTGGAAAAGATTCTCATAGACAAGAACTATAAGCATTTAGAAGTGGACTTATTAGTGATAAATGGTTTTGTGTGGGAGAGGTCATGCCTCACTAACTTGATTGAGTCTTTTGAGGAGGTGATGAACATGATTGCTGAAGGAAAAGTGGCTGATGTTGTCTACATGGATTTCAGTAAAGCCTTTGACATGGTACCTCATGGCAGACTGGTACAAAAGGTGAAGTCACTTGGTATCAGAGGTGAGCTGGCAAGATGGATACAGAATCAGCTTAGTCACAGGAGACAGAAGGTAGCGATGGAAGGATCCTTTTCGGAATGGAGGGTTGTAACTAGTGGTGATCTACAGAGATCAGTTCTGGGACCTCTTCTGCTCATGGTCTACATAAATGATTTGGGGGGGGAAACGTAGCTGGTCTAATTAGTAAGTTTGTGGATGATACAAGTATTGGTGGAGTTGCATATAGTGAAGAGGATTGTCAGAGGATATAGCAGGATATAGATCAGTTGAAGGCATCTGCAGAAAAATGGCAGATGGAGTTTAATCTGGACAGATGCGAGGTGATGTACTTTGGAAGATAAAGTAAGGGTGAAAATTATACAGTGAATGGCAGAACCCTTAGGCTACTGATAGGCAGAGGGATCTGGGTGTGCAGGTCCACATATCACTGAAGGTTGCAGCACGGGTAGATAAGGTAGTTTAAAAAAGGCTAACATCATGCCTGCCTTCATTGGAAGGCCAGGAATCTCATGACACCACGTTATAACCCAACAGTTTTATTTGAAAACACAACTATTTGGGGCCTCAGTCCTTCTTCAGATGTTAGTGAAAGAGATAGTATCAGACACAGAATTTATAAGAAAAAGGTCAAAGGTGCACACAATTGATGAGGATGTACTAAACAAACCTAAGATGCTGTTAAATCTTTAATCAGTGAGAAGGTTTTAATTGATTAATATGTATATGTAAATCTCCGAATTCCTTTCAAGTTGCGGTCCTGAGAGAGCTAACGGTTTTATCAGTGTAAAGAAGAGGTGAAATTTTAGGTCAAACAATGCATGTTAATTGTGAGACCTTGTTTAGAATCTGTTTGTGTTTTAGTTTGGAATCAGACTGTTTTTATTTCTAAAGTAGGAATTTATAAAACGCTATATTGACTGACTGTCTATAAATTGTGTGTTTTTTGAACAAAATAAAATGCATCTGCAAATACAAATTCACCCCATACGTGTGTGTGTGTGCGTGTGTGTGCGTGCATGTGTGTGTGTGTGAGAGAGAGAGAGACAGTACGTGACGGGAGGAGAGAGTGTGTGTGTTTGTGTGTGTGTGTGTGTGTGTTTGGAGGGGAGAGAGAGAGAAAGTGTATGTGTGTGTGTATGAGACAGAGAGACAGAGTGTGTGTTTGTGTGTGTGTGCGTGTGTGTGTGTGAAGGATAGAGAGAGTGTATGTGGGAGAAAGACTGTTTGTGTGCGTGTGTGTGTGCGTGTCTGTGTGTGGGTGTGTGTGTGTGAGGGTGTGTCTGTGTGTGTGTGTGTGTGTGTGTGTGTGTGTGTGTGTAAAGGGACATTGAGTATAAGGATAGACAAGTTATGCTGCAGCTTTATAGAACTTTAGTTAGGCCACACTTGGAATTTGGTATACAGTTCTGGTCACCATACTACCAGAAGGATATGGATGCTTTGGAGAGGGTACAGAAAAGGTTTACCAGGATGTTGCCTGCTATGGGGAATTTTAGTGATGCAGAAAGGTTGGATAGACTGGGTTTGTTTTCCCTGGAACACAAGAAGTTGACGGGCAACCGAATAGAAGTTTATAAGATTGTGAATGGCATGGATAGAGTGGAAAGTATGAAGCTTTTCCCAGGGTGGAGGGTCAGTTACTAGGGTCACAGGTTCAAGGTATGAGTGGGGAAGTTTAAAACATATGTGTGAGGCAGGTTTTTCGCACAAAGAGTAGTGCATGCCTGGAACACGTTACCTGAGGAGGTAGTGGAAGCAGACACAATAACAGCATTCAAGAAGCACCTGGATGAATACATGAAAAGGAAGGGAATAGAAGGATACGGATCCTGTACGTGAAGACAGTTTTAGTACGGAAGGGCAAAATGTATTGGCGCAGGCTTGGAGGGCCGAAGGGCCTGTTCCTGCACTGTATTATTCTTTGTTCTCCTTTGTCGCACTATTTGGACTACCTGGTTTCTCTTGTATTTCTACCAAGCACAAATGCTGTGCTAATCCTTCAATTATCTGTCTTTTTAGCTATGGTAGAGAATTCCATTTCTTTTCTATTAATTTTCTCACAACATATTTAGAGTTGTTGTGGGATTTTAACCTGAACCTCTTGGCCTAGAGGTAAGAACACTACCACTGCATCACAAAAGCCCTAGCAATTCCATTTCTAAAGTACTTGCCAATTCAATCAATTTGGCTTTTCTGATCTCTTTTAATTTCATCAGAGACATCTCTTTTACCTACATGAAGGCTTCAGCAGCTTCTAGAGTCATCTTCAAGCACAAAACCTGGTGTTTCTTCCACTATCTATTATCACTTACATTATCTCCACACCCAATCTTACGTTGTCTTGCTTCCAATATCTCAAATGAAGAGCCTCAAACTTTGGCAGTGCGCTAGAAATTAAGTCCCATTATTCCTGGACTCATCACAAATGTGAGCATTCAATTAAGCTGCAAAATGACCCAACTTTACCTAATTCAGCGTACAGGAAAATGAGTTGCAGGTATTTTTAGCATTAGGAAGAAAATCATTATTGCAATCACAAACGTTTTTAACCAATGGCAAGAAAGGCGAACTCATAACTCTATAATTTAAACTCTACCCCTTTTAAAATATTCCCATACACAGACAAACAGAAATAAATAAAGACAAGACACAAATATTATGGGAACTAAAAAATGGCAGTGAAGCGCAGTTCTGACTCCAATCCAGATTACCAGCACCATTTTTGTTTAACTTCAGCTCCTTTCTTATTCCTGTTGTGTCTTTGAGTAGGACACAAAGTTGTGGATACATCCATTTGCAATCTTTCATTCACAGTTCGATGATTGACCTTTTCAGTGTCTCCAAAGGTGTTGTTTTCCCCCTTTTTCCTTTCAAGAAGGGAATTTGCAGAGAGGCAGAATGTCGATAGCTGCTCAGAATTATCTTTTACTTCTTTACTCACAGAGAGGTGAGAGAGATTTGGGTCCTCTCTCTTTCACAGGCTAGATTATTCTGTCGTATTGTTCAAACAGAAAGCTGTAGCTATCTGCCCAGGAATTAGTTACAATGTTGAGAACATGCACAAATGATCCTGATTGAAAAACTAATTAAAAGTATGTCACTGGGCAAAACTGCCCTGAACACACACACACACCCATAACATCCTCATACTTCTGCTTGAAAAAGGCAACTTTGGAGATGCAGCTTACAATGTGTTGGCAACTCATTTTTAAAAATACTGCAACATCTTCCAAAGTCACTCAGTTTAAAATGGTATTTTTTCCCACTAATCAATCTATCATCCAAAACATAAAAGTGGTCTTTACATAATGTTCAATGTCATGGCCAAGATTACTTGTGCCTGGGATTTATAATTGACATAGCTGGTCACTGCAAGAGGTACTAGTGCAGAATATTGTGATTGCCTCTGTCTTCAAGCTGCAATGTAGGTTCCTGAGCAGCTATCATAATTCTTATATGTTGAGAAACCTTGAGGTGTCAGACTTATTTCATCGCCTGATACTCTGGAAAGTTGGAAGCTGAATGAAGGTACAACGACAAACATGGCACAACATGGGCTATCTAATCCCAATGAGGGTTAGATACCTGGGCAGATCAAGAGAGGCCCTGCTGAAACCTCCAGCCTGTCCGTGATGGTACAGTGGAGTTTTGATGCAGAGCAGGGATGGCTGATGGCTGATGGCTGTGAAATGTTAATGATGTTTCAGTCAAACACTCCACGCGTCACTCTGACCAGTTGCAGTAAATCTAATTCCCTAAACATCACATCTCCCCAGGACTTTCACATCATAGCTCACATCTGCCTATCAACCCTGTTAACACCTGGAGTAAGCTGCACCTAGTAAACCTCAGATTTCATCTACCTTCCTTCAGGCATAATCAAAGCTTTGTATAAAAAACATGATGTTGGTGCAGCAAAAGTCCATTTGAACTATTATCCCTATATGATGGGGAAACCAAAAGGAAAACAAAATGCACCTATTTGTGATGATTGTTGTGTCATTTGGAATCTTTCCTGGATGCTGCATCCTCCCACCCTTTCCCCATCTTCCTCTGCGGTGGAAACAGTCAGCTGAGGCCTGTGTCCCCAGGCTGTTGGTAAATTTGGTGAGCATCCTCTGTTGGCTTTAGCCTTTAGGGCCCAGGTGTGGAGGATGTCTCGAGTGAAATTACAGGTGTGTAGTTGTCTGCCACTACATCACTAAGATAGTAATGATCTCAATGGTTAAGTGTTGGAGAAAAGGCTGTCCCCTCAGTGGTGTGCTGACAGAAGCAACCATTGGCATCAGCTACTTGACCTACATCATTAGGTCTGTTTGCACCTGCCTGCTTTCCAGGGAAGGACTAGGAATTGGATGTGGGTCTCCCATGTCTCCTAGTTCTGCATCCCTGAGCACAAAGCCAGGGCAATGGAATGCAGGTCAGTCCAATCCTACCTGTGCCTCAGAATATGGCTGGGTCAACCCCTCCAAGTCTGTCACCCAGTCCATCCAGGGTGGAATCAGAGCACTCTGATGACTGGGTGACTTCAGCGCACAGAACTAGTCCTTGCCAGAGTGTGCCAGTCCCCTGGTAATTGACCACATCCCAGGCACACATCACTTGGCCATCCACTGTTCAGATGTCTCAGGCAGCTGATCATCCAACTGGGACTGAGCACTCATCTGGATCAACCTCAGCAATCCTGCCAGAATCCTAAGTCACCTCTCCATCTCTCTCTCTGGCAGACTGTGAAAAGCTTTCAACAGCATGCATGCAGAATCAAGCCACTCACTTTCCTTCCTTGGAAATATATTGCTTTTGCTTCAGTGTCACTGAGTCAAAATTGTTGTGTGCTTAAAAACAAGTTACTGGAGCTCATTGTGAGTTGTGTTTACACTGTTGCTTTGCCAGCAGTGTGGCAGGTGAGATCAGATGGTATGGCACTGGGGAATGTATGCACTGTGAGATTGCACCAGGAGCAGTTCAGATTTTTAATTGGTTTTGACCAGTCATGGCTGCCTGGCAACAGCTCTCTGATTGGCTCTTGGGCAGCTGGATAACTTGGGTGCTTACAATAGAATGTGAGAAACCTCTGGACTGGTGAAAAACCAGATTCTGTGTCTCTGTCTGTCTGTAGAAAAATTATCTGAAGCCTGAAGAAAGCCAGTTATTTACTCCCATCAGTTGCTTCAGGCCTTTAGACAGTAACTTTATAATCAGTTAATCAAACAAGAAGTGCAAGAAGCTGGAGAAAGCAGATCGAAGAACAGAAGGTCCTGGGAATTAAAAGAAACATTGCATTAAACCCCATGGAGTATTTTGTTCATTCACAGGCTGTAGGCATCATTAGTTAGGCCAGCATTTATTGCCAATCCCTAATAGCCGAGAGGGCAGTTAAGAGCCAACCGCATTGCTGTGAACTTGGAGTCACATGTGGGCCAGACCAGAAAAAGATGACAGCTTCCTTCCCTAAAGGGCATTAGTGAACCAGATGGGTTTTTCCCAAATTAATTGCTTCATTGTGATCATTGCACTTTGCAGACCAGATTTTTATGAAATTCAAATTCCACGATGGCTGGAATTGAATCTGCATTCCCAGTACATTATCTCGGTCTCTGAATTAACTATCTAGCACTAGGCCATTGCCTTTTTTGATGCTACCAGCGTGGGTTTCCAATACTTTTTCCAGTCCTCCCATAATACTAACATTTGTTTATCAGGGTGTCTGTCGGTCCATCTGTAACTGTGAGCAGGGGTTTTCAAAGGGGTTTAAACGTTTAAGGTAGACTTATAAGTTTATACTTCAGAATCTTGTTTACCTATGGCTAGAACTTTATTTATGATGAACAGTAGTGTTTGTTAAGTACAGCAACCTGGTGTGATGAATTGGTGAGACAACACAGTATGGAGCTGGAGGAATGCAGCAGGTGAGGCAGCATCAAAGGAGCAGGAAAGTTAACATTTCAGGTCAGGACCCTTCTTCAGAAATGGTTGTTCTGCAAATTTCTGAAGAAGTGTCCTGACCTGAAGCATCAACTTTCCTGCTCCCCTGATGCTGCCTGACCTGCTGTGTTCCTCCAGCTCCACCTGTGCTGTCTCTGACTCCAGCATCTGCAACTCTTGCTACCTCCGATGATAAATTGTGACTTTGGTTAAATCATTGACTTTCGTGGTGACCCCAGGATAGTGGGACTCAAGAATCAGACACTTTCCCAAGTGAATTGTCACAGAAACATGGAACAGTTTATTACCTGATAGTAAGATGACAAGTTGAACTAGTTTCAGACTGGCTAGTTACATTGACTCTCAATACCAGACAATGGTATTTCCTCAGAGATAGGGACATGGCTGTAGACTGTGGACCACAGAACTATAACTGATAACTCCTTCCAGACACAGTGATTTATATATCAGTGACTGAAGCTATTCCAAAGCTTCTGAGTTAATCCCTTTCAGGATGACTGTTTTATGCAACACAGCCTCACCATGTTAATAAACTCCATGTGCAGGTTTTTGCCACAGGCCTTATCCTCATTGGACTACTTAGAGTGCCTTGTTAAGCAACACCCTGCACCCTGGCAAAGTGTAATGGAGAACAAAGAAATGGCAGAGGAACTGAGTAGGTACTTTGCATCAATCTTCATGGTGGAAGACACCAGCAATGTACCAGAACTTCAAGCAATTCAGGGGCAGAAGTGAGTGCCTTGGCCATCGTTAAGGAGAAGGTGCTGAAAAGTCTGAAGGTGGGTAAATCATCCAGACTAGATGGATAACATCCCAGGGTTTGGAAGGAGATAGATGAGGACATTGTGGAGGCA
Source organism: Rhincodon typus (assembly GCF_021869965.1). Lineage (NCBI taxonomy): Eukaryota > Metazoa > Chordata > Chondrichthyes > Orectolobiformes > Rhincodontidae > Rhincodon > Rhincodon typus. Next base: position 39,979,029 of record NC_063354.1, on the reverse strand, counting down.
TTGGTGATGAGCTTTCAGGAATCACTGAAGTCTGGGAGGGTACAAGAGAACTTGAAAATGGCTAATGTAACACTGCTATTTAAGAAGGGAGGGAGGCAGGAGACATAAAATTATAGGCTGGTTAGATTGGCCTCAGTTGTTGGTAAGATTTTACCATGCATCATTAAGGATGAGATTATGTAGTACTTAGGAGTGCTTGGTAAAATACGGCTGAGTCAGCACAGCTTAGTCAGCGTGAGAGTATGCATGACAAATCTATTAGAATTCTTTGAGAAGGTAATGAGCAAGTTAGACAAAGGAGAGCCAGCGGATGTGATCTATTTGGATTTCCAGAATGTCTTTGACAAGGTGCCACACAGAAGGTTACTGAACAAGAAAAAGGTTCATGGTGTTAGGGGCAAGGTGCTGGCATGGATAAAGGATTGACTGACTGGTAGGATGCAAACAGTAGGGATAAAGAGGTCTTCTACAGTATGGCAGCCAGTGACTAGTGGAGTTCCACAGCGATCAGTGTTGGGACCACAACCATTCCCATCATACATTCACAATCTGGACAAAGGAACTGAGGACCTTGTTGCCAGGTTTGCAGATGACACAAAGATAAGTGGAGGGACAGATAATGTTGAGGAAGTCAGAATGCAGAAGGACTTGGACAGGCTAGAAGAACAGGCAAAGTGGTGGCAGATGAAATACAATCTGGGAAAGTGTGAGATTATACACTTTGGTAGGAAGAATAGACTATTTTCTAAATGGGGAAAGGCTTCAGAAATCTGAAATTAAAGGAACTTACAAGTCCTAATTGAGGATTCTCTTAGGGTTAACCTGCAGGTTCGGTAAGCAGTTAGGAAAGCAAATGCAATGTTTGCATTCATTTCACAAAGACTAGAATACAAGAGCAGAGATGTACTGCTGAGGCTGTATAAGGCTCTAGTTAGACAACATTTGGAATATTGTGAGCAGTTTTGGGCCTTGTACCTAAAGAAAAATGTGCTGGCATTGGAAAGAGGCCCAGAGGAGGTTTACAAGAATGATCCCAGGATGAAGAGCTTGTCATATGAGCAATGGTGAGGACTCTGCGTCTGTACTTGACGGAGTTAAGAAGGATGAAGGGGCGATTTCATTGAAACTTACAGAATACTGGGAGGCCTGAATAGAGTGAATGTGGAGAAAATGTTTCCATTCATAAGGAAGACTACAATCCAAGGGTACAGTCTGACAGTGAAGGGACAACCCTTTAGAGTTGAGATGAGGAGGAATTTCTTCAGTCAGAAGGTGGTGTATCTATGGAATTCATTGCCAAAGAAGGTTGCAGACGCCAAGTCATTGACTATATTTAAGACAGAGATAGATGGGTTCTTGACTAGTAAGGCAATCAAAGATAATTGGGAGAAGGCAGGAGAATGGGATTGAGAAACATATCAGCCATGATTGAATGGTGGAACAGATTTGATGGGCCAAATGGCCTAATTCTGTTCTGATATCTTATGGTCTTATGATCTGCCAATCCCCAGGGTTTCCTCCACCTGTAAGCCTTCAGTTCCATCCTCTGCTCTCTGCCTCATTATGAAATTGTCAGCTCCTGCAAAAGAGAGTTCAGAGTGTGATGAGTTAACTGATTGCAAAGGATAGAGGCTAGCTATTTGAGGACGGGGACTGTGACAAACAGGAGCAAGAGGACAACAGGTTGCAGGTAAAAGAAAGGAAGCCTTGTATTTACAATCACACTTTACACAACCCACGGCCATCTCAAAGTGCTTTACAGCCAGTGACGTATGGTCACTGTTGCAATGTAGGAAAGGCAGCAGCGAGCAAACTCCTATCGGTCAGCAAAAAACAGAAGTCTTTGGAAATCTCAAACAAAACCAGAAAATGCTGGAGAAACTCAGCAGAACTGGCAGCATCTGTGGAGAGAGAAATCGAGTTGGAAGAGCTTAAACTGATGATGATTAAGTGATCAGTTTTTAATGAGGGACAAATATTGGGCAGGATGCTGAGGATAAATCCCTTTCCCTTCTCTGAATTAGTGACAGTGGGATTTTTCACACACTCCCAGACAGGAAGATAGGGCTTCAGTGTAATTTCGTATCTAAGGAATCGTGCATCTGACAGTGCAGCTCTCCCATGGTAATTCACTGGAGGATGAGTTTTAAGTTCTTTTTCGCAGTCAAGCCCTTGAATGACATTTAAGTCCTGGACCTTGTGATTTTGAGGTTAATGAGCTAGCACCATGACACTCAAATGCATGTGAGCTATGTCTGTTGCAATGAAGATTTGAGGAACAGGCCGTGAAAGAGAAATATGTGTAACAACAAAGGTATGTCAGGTAAAGGAATGATGTGTTCAGGTAGTGAGAGAGTGCTTGATGGCTGCTAGCTCTGAGACTATTTATCAGAGGTCATTGAAACAATTCTGACACTGACTTCTTTTTCATTCATTCACAAGATGAGGGCGTCAAGGGCCAGGCCAACATTTATTACCCATCCCTAATTGCCCAGAGGGCAGTTAAGAATCTACATTATTGCTGTGTGTCTGGAGTCACATGTAGGCCAGACCAGATAGAAAACAAAATCAGAAATTGCTGGAAAAAATCAGCAGGTCTGTCAGCATCTGTGGAAAGAAAACAGAATTAACATTTCAGGCCCAGTGAACCTCCTTCAGCTTCTGATTTCCAACAACCTCCATCCTTTTTGAACCAAGTGGGTTTTTCCAGCAATCAACAATAGTTTCATGGCCATCATTAGAACATTAATTCCAAATTCTTTTATTGAACTCAAATTCCTCTATCTGCTGGGGTAGGAATTGAACCTGAGTCCCGAAAACATTAGCTGAGTTTCTGGATTTACAGTCTAGCCCTAAGGCCATTCAGCCATGGCCTCTCTAGTCAAGGTCCAGGGTGTCACAGAACCACTTTCCAACTTGAGATCTGCTTGGGTGAGTCTGCTCCTGCTGTCCTCTGAAGACCACTTCCTCACTGCTGGGATAATGACAAGAAACTCTCTCTTCTTATCTCCCAACTCCACCTGCCATTCACTTTGAATCACTGCCCTAACTCACATTACACTTTCCCTCTGAACACTTGCTGCTATTGTGAATCCAGATGGCGCCCTTGTCAATAGTCCTCCTTTAAGTATCTTCCAGGCTGGGGTCTAATGAAAGGTTACCGAACTGAAATGTTAACTTCTTTCTCAGGGATGCTGCCACGCCTGCATTGTTTGTAAATGCATATTTCGGATTTCCAGCAGCTGAAGTATTTTGCTTTTGTAACAACCATCCCAGCTGTTTCTGTTTGCATCCACTTCTGATCCATTGGTGTCAATAAAACAATCCTCTGTCATCTTGCTTTAACACAGGGAAGAAAGATTTATCTTCTGGATTTCAGTGAAGAATAATTCTTTGAAATTTGCATCCTGGGTATATAGGGTGGTTAAGAAGGCATTTAGCACACTTGCCTTCATTGCTCAGACCATGGAGTATACGAGTTCAGATGTTATATTGAGGTTGTAAGGAACATTGGTGAGGCCTGTTCTGGAGTACTGTGCGCAGTTTTTGGTCCCCTTGCTATGGGAAGGATATAATTAAATTGAAGAGAGTTCAGAAAAGATTTACCAGGATGTTGCTGGGACTGAAGGGTTTGATTTATAAGGAGAGGCTGGATAGACTGGGACTTCTTTCACTGGAGTCTAGAAGGTTGCGGGGTGACCTTACAGAGATTTGTAAAATCATGACGGGTATAGATAAAGTGAATAGAAAGTGTATTTTCCCTTGGGTGGGTGAGTTCAAAAGTAGGGTTCTTTTGTTCTTAAGGTGAGAAGAGAAAGTTGTAAAATGGACTCGAGGGGCACTATTTTCAGAGGGTGGCACATGTGTGGAATGAGCTGCCAGAGGAAGTGGAGGAGGCTGGTACAAGACATTTAAAAGGCATCTGGATGGGTAAATGAATAGGAAGGGTATAGAGGGATATGGGCCAAATGCTGGCAAATGGGACTAAGATTAATTTAGGATATCTGGTCCGCATGGATGAGTTGTACCGAGGGATCTGTTTTCTCGATAACTCTATGACACTGGGATAAGTACTTGAGTAGGAAAGATTTGGAGGGATAGGGGTCAAACAGGCAAGTGGGAGTTTGGGAACATGGTCCACATGGACTAGTTGGACTGAAGAGTTTCTTTCCAGGCTGTATGAGTCTATAACTGTATAACTATACCGTTACGTTACGCAGATCATTTAATGAGAATCCAGTCAGATAGTGGTGGTGACAGAGTGTTTTGAAAATGCTGGGAGACAGCCAATCGGCTTGCAGGAATATTATTTTTGAAAAAAAAGTCATGTCACGACATCTCCCTTGTGGCAGGTGGGACTTGAAAGCAGAAGTAGGGACACTAGCAATTGCTACAAAAGGCTTACAGAGCAGCGATATATGAGGGGTTGGCCACGATTTGAACCCAGGGCCTCTCACGTACAAAGATACATCAGCGAAACAGCAGCAAACTAAAACACAGCTCAATTCTCCAACCTAAACATGCAATGAACCGGACACGGCGCAATCCCCGCCCTCTCTGGGAGGTGGTGTCTAATTGAAATGCCGACGCCTCTAATCCGGCCTGACCCAATGGAAATGGGCTCGCCTGGCTGGGTCGGGACGCAGTGTGTGTGTAACTCTGAATGAATGAATGAAAAGTTGCCGGGTGCCAGTTCTCCGACAAGAGGAGGGGGGTGGGGAAGGGAGCTGGCATAATGCGGGGCTGGAGGAGGTGTAAGAGAGAGGGAAATTAAACTCAGCATCACAGAGAGAGAGAGAGAAGGGAGAGCGATTAAACTGCATCGCAGAGAAGGCAGAGAGATTAAACTCAGCATCGCGGAGACAGAGAGAGGGAGCACTTAAATTCTGCTCCAATTCCAACAGAGACCGGGAAGGGGGTTTTATATAAAATACAAACCCCACAACAGTCAGGAAACTGCAAACAGAGTGCGGCTGGAAGAGTTGGCAGAGCAGCGGAGATGGAATGATGGTGTCCTGTGCTGGCAGCAGTGGAGATGAAGGGGCACTGATGCCATTGGGATGTCTGTGTTTGGCTCCGAGGGATGGGGTGTAGGAGCGGGCAGCGTCTCAGGCAGGTTCCTGCACAGACTGCTCGCCATGTGCTCCGTGCTCAGCTTCTCCCTGCTCTGCCTGTCGCTGCTAGCCGCCCGCTGCCACTCTCTGCCGCCAGAGGCCAGGAGCCAGGAGGCGGTCTGCACTCACCAACAGCCGGCGCAAAGCACCCCCAGCCCGGACAGTACTCCCCGGCCCGGCGGCCAGGAGCTCTGGGCTGGCCAGGACAGCGCGGAGCCACAACAAGGCAGCGGAGCCCCGGAGGTGACCGCGATGTCTCCTCTCATCCCGGCTAACGGAACAGTCAAGGCGGGCAGCCGCTGGTGGGGCGCTCTCCGGCGGCTGCCTGAAGCTCTCATCATCGGAGTGAAGAAGGGAGGGACCCGGGCTCTGCTCGAGTTCATGCGGCTACACCCGAGTGTCCGGGCGCTGGGGGCTGAGCCACACTTCTTCGATAGACACTACGGCAAAGGGCTTCAGTGGTACAGGTAAGGAAATGGACTGGCCCCGTTATCACACAGACTCTCACAGCTCACCGACTCACACACAGACACACACCATCACACACTCTCACAGACACACCAACTCTCACACACACACACCATCGCACACTCTCACAGACACACCAACTCACACACACACACACCATCACACACTCTCACAGACACACCAACTCACACACACACACACACACCATCACACACACACACACTCTCACACAGACACACTCTCACAGACACACCAACTC
>NC_063354.1:39971763-39973178 GCF_021869965.1 Rhincodon typus | reverse complement strand
ACACCCACACATACACACACCATCACACACTCTCACACACACTCTCAAACAGACACACTCTCACAGACACACTCTCACACACACTCTCACAGACACACCATCACACACTCTCACACAGACTCTCCAACAGACACACTCTCACAGACACACTCTCACACAGACTCCTACAGACACACCATCACACACACTCACACAGACTCCCACAGACACACCATCACACACTCTCACAGCTCACCGACTCACACACACACACCATCACACACTCTCACACAGACACACTCTCACAGACACACCGACTCACACACAGACACATCAACTCACACACACACACCATCACACACTCTCACACAGACTCCTACAGACACACCATCATACACTCTCACACAGACTCCCACAGACACACCAACTCACAGACACACCAACTCACACACAGACACACCATCACACACACTCTCACGGACACACCAACTCACACACAGACACACCATCACACACACTCTCCCACAGACACACTCTCCCACAGACACACTCTCCCACAGACACACTCTCACAGACACACTCTCACAGACACACCATCACACAGACTCTCACACAGACACACCATCACACACTCTCACACAGACACACCATCACACACTCTCACACAGGCACACCATCACACACTCTCATACAGACTCTCACAGGCACACCATCACACACTCTCACACAGGCACACCATCACACACTTTCACACAGACTCTTCCTCTCGCTCTCACACACACTCTACCCCTAGCTCACCATCGCACTGTCTCTCACACACACCATCACACACTCTCACAATCGCACAGAGACACACAGCTCGTCTACCTACCCCAACTCATCATCACACACACTCTCTCCTTCACACATACACAGACAGTGACATAGACTCCCACACAGCATCTATACCTACCATTACCTCCTCACACACACACCCACACACACACAGCTCCTGAGCACAGAGAGGGAACAGCAGCGAGCAACAGATTCCGAGCGGAACAATCTCCACTGACCAGAGATACCCTCTGAACGAGCTCCCACACACAGTTCTGATTCAGAGAGCAAGGTCTCAGATATCCCCTCGCCCCAGACTCTGACCTCCCATTTCGCCCCACAACTCTGACCTCCCATTCCCCCCCACCCCCACCCGTTCCACGGGTTCTCACATTTGCCAAGTACTCAATATCTAGCAAAGTCAGAGCAGGCACGTCAAGTACTCGAAACACTTTCTCCCAATCCCACAGTGTCTCTCACTCTCTCACACAATCTCCCTCAATCTCTCACACAGTGTCTCTCACTCTCTCACACACAGCCTCCCTCACTCTCTCACACATAGCCTCCCTCACTCTCTCACACAATCTCCCTCACTCTCTCACACACAGCCTCCCTCACTCTCT
>NC_063354.1:39960424-39971753 GCF_021869965.1 Rhincodon typus | reverse complement strand
TCACTCTCTCACACAATCTCCCTCACTCTCTCACACAATCTCCCTCAATCTCTCACAGTGTCCCTCACTTTCTCACACACAGTCTCCCTCACTCTCTCACACGCAGTCTCCCTCACTCTCTCAACACACTGTCCCTCACTCTCAGTCTCCCTCACACATGCACTCAGTCCCTCATACACAGGTTCCCTGACGCACGGACTCTCTCAGTCCCTCCCTCACACACACACTGCCTCACGCCCTGTCAACTCTTTCGATTTCCCAGAGTTGGATAGGGCTGGGTTAGGTGTCACCAATAGACACGGGTCGCTATTTACGGTAAAATCTGCACTAGCTATTAATCTGAGCCAGGCATGGCTCATATACAGTACTGTAGTATAATTTGTCTATTTGCAGCCTAACAAGCCCATTTATAGTCATTATCGGTGGTCATTTGTCTCTGTTTCTCTATTTATCATATCACATTATTACCTAGCGCTGTAAATTGTCTATTAATCTGTAAATATTGTTATACAATCATTTACTCTGGCGATCGATCCATCCGGATAAGGCTATCCATACCATCTGTCTATATCTGGCTTCTTACCCACCTTTCCCGTGATCTCATGAATCCCACCATCTCCATACAGTGCCCATTTGAGTTTTTCTGCTCTATCTTGCCACTCTTTTTCCCCAATCCTGTCTAATCTTCCCTACCCAGTTTGCTCGCTCTTTCTGACTGTGCTCTGAAATCTCACTCACACATCGCCCTGCTTTCAGCTCTGCCTCGGGATCTGACCGCCAAACTTTCTCTCTCTCTATCTCTCTCTACCCTGGTGCCCCCTGGCACTGCCCAGCTCACTGACTGTCAGCGGTCCTCACTCCGGCATCTCCTCGCCCGTCCAGGAACTAGTGGCAAAATCCCGAGAAACTGGGGGAACCTATCCGTCACAGTCATTGCCTCTCTCGGATACATATTCTGCGCAAAACCAGAAATCCAATTGTCCATCTCTTTGCACGCATTCGGTTGTATAGCGAACTGAATCAAATCTGGAAAGTAAAGGAACAGACCGTTCGGCCCACCTGACATTTTCTGGTGTTTAAACTCTCCAAGAGCCGCCACCTCAATATCTTACCCCTCCCTCTTTCATCATCTTTATTATACAGTCACAACCTCAAATTTATCGGAAAAGTTGTGGTCAGTTTCACACTGTTTCCCTCCCAGCTCCCCCTCGCTCGCCCCTCTCCGCCTCACCACCCTCCCTTTCCCCCTACCCCTTCTCCATCTCTGCCTCTCACCCATCTGTGCCTCTACCCCCTCCCCCCTCTCTCCCTCTCTCCCCCTCCGCAACCCTCTTCTTCCCCCTCCCCATCCCTCTCTTCCCCCTCCCCATCCCTCTCTTCCCCTCTCCCTCCCACTCTTCCCCATCCCCCCTCCCTCTCTTCCACTCACCCTAACCCTCTCTTCCCCATCCCCATCCCTCTCTTCTCCGACCTCCCCCAGCCATCTATTCCTCCAACCCTTTCTTCTCCCGCCTCCCCTTGCCTCCTCCTCCTCTCTCACTTCCCCCATCACCCCCTCTCTCACCTTCCCTCTCTGCCCCTCTCTCACCTCTCAATCTCCCTTTCTGATCCTCCCTCATCCCCAAATCCTGCGCAGAGACAGTGCCCTCATTCCCAACCTTCCTCATCAACCTCTTCCTCTTTACTTCTCCAGTTATTCGGAATTGATGCCAATTTAACCAAGGAAAGGGCTTGAAGGAGGGTGAAAACAAAAAAAATGCTGGAGATCACAGTGGGTCAGGCAGAATCCATGGAGAGAAAAGCAAGCTAAAGTTTTGAGTCCAGATGACTCTTCATCAGAGCTGACATGAAGTGTGGAAGGGGCAGCATTTATGCTATAGTGAGGGGGTAATGTGGCAATGGTGGGGTATAGAGTGATGGTGGAGAAAAGTTGTCGATAGTTCAGATTAAGCGATGGGAATGTGAGACTGGCAAACAATGGCATGTCTAATGCCACTTGAAAGAACAGATAGTCCCACTGGGCTGGGGAAAGGGGAGAGAGGGTGACAGAGCGCGTACCAAGTAAAGCTAAAAGAAAGGGAAGGAATAGGTTCACAATTCGAAGGTGTTGAACTCAATATTAAGTCCAGAAGTCTGTAATGTGCCTAGTCTGAGGATGGGATGTTCTGCCAGTTTGCGCTGTGATTAACTGGAGCACTGCAACATGCCAAGGACAGGTGTGGGCATGAAGGCAGGACGCTGTGTTAAAATGACCAGCTATGGGAAGGTCAGGGCCTTGCTTGCGCACAGACCTGAGGTGTTCTGCAAAGTGGTCACCCAGTCTGTATTTGGTTTCTCCAATGTAGAGTAGGCCACATTGGGTGCAGCAAATACAATACACAAGATTGGAGGAGGTGCAGGTGAAATGCTGCTTCACCTGGACAGACTGTTTATACCCTTGGATGGTGAGCAGGGAGGAGGTGAAGGGGCAGGCGTTGCACCTTCTGCCGTTACATTGGGAAGGGGGTGCCTGGTCTCCCTCTGTGCTGTGACACTGTACCCAAAGAGGAGGACAGTGTCTGTGCAGGAACCTGCAGCTCAGCTCTGAACTGGATTATAATCAGAGTTCCAGTTGGAGCTCATTCCGTTTCCCACTCAATGGAAAGCGAGTGCATAATTTCTCCCAGTCACCAGGTAGATCCGGAATGTGGGGATCACAGTTGGTGCTGTAAGGGCTCCGGGTTTAAAATTGGAGAGAAAACGCTAACAAAGCAGGCACACACAATGTGTCAAGCACCAGACCATGGAACAAGGTGAATTCTCAAGGATGTTCCCTTTAGATTTCGGGATATGGCTTCTAATTAGAGCTGAGTGGAAATATTATCCGATGCCAATTACAATTTATCATCAAGATTAGGACAACCGCAAACTGACAAGCAACACATTGCCTGCAGTTTGAAAGTGACACTGAGCATCACATGGAGCTGAGGATTTTACCAGGATCTAGCCGGGCTTTGGGTCTTATATCCAGCACCATGCATGAGTCTGCCTCCCACCCAATAAAAGAATCCAGTCTCAGTCCTCCCAGTGTATTGATTTGAGCAAAGAGTTGCATTAATGTTTAAAACAAGCGCCTCTTATTTCATGGTTTGCACACACACCCCAGGATAATGCAGATGTCACACTATCATTTGCGTGCCATTGTAAGGAGCTGCACGGTCTTGCAGGTTTAAGTTGCGAAAGGAAAGCTCAATCTTTTTTTAAATAATGATTTCACGACCTCATTCACAAGTTTAAAGCTGCCGCATCGGCGCCATCTGGCGGTGTTTCCTCCTCATTTGGGCAGCTCTGAGCTTCTCACAGACTTGACCCCAGTCTGACTTTGTGCAGGTGGCAAATACATGTTTTTTTCCCAAAAAGAACTGTTCAAATAGTTGCACTTTTTTTTGGAAAGAGGGTCAGGAAAAGATGGGGGACAAGGGTGAGAGGAAAATAATGTTTTTAGAAAAAAACTCATCTGTTTGCTGTTTGAATGATGAAGCCTCAAAGTAATCTTTGCATATAAATATCAGTTCAGCATTATCATAGAGTTATACAGCAGGGAAACAGACTGTTTGCTCCGACCAGTCCATGCCAACCATGTTCCCAAACTAAAGGGCAGCATGATAGCTCAGTGGTTAGCACTGCTGCCTCACAGTACCAGGGACCTAGGTTCAATCCCAGCCTTAGGCAACTGTCTGTGTGGAGTTTGCATGTTCTCCCTGTGTCTGTGTGGGGTTTCCTCCAGGTGCTCAGATTTCCTCCCACAGTCCAAAGATGTGCAGTTTAGGTGATTGGCCATGGTAAATTGCCTGTAGTGTATAAGGGTGTGGGTCTGGGTGGGATGCTCCAAGGGTCAGTGTGGACTTGTTGGGCCAAAGGGCCTATTTCCACATTGTAGGGATTCTATGATGATCAAAACTAGTCCTACCTGCCTACATTTAGCTGATATCCCTCCAAACCTTTCCTATTCATGTACTTATCCAAATGTCTTTTAAATGTGGTAACTGTATCTGCATCCACCATTTCCTCTGACAGTTCATTCCACACACAAACCATTCTGAGTAAAAGGAAAAAAGGTTGCCTCTCCATGTCCTTTTTAAAACTTTCTCCTTTCATCTTAAAAAAAAATGCCCCCTAGTTTTGAACTCCTCTACCTTAGGGAAAAGACCCCTGCTATTCATCTGATCTCTACCCTTCATGATTTTATAAACTTCTTTAAGGTCACCCTCAACCTCCTATGCTCCAATGAAAAAAGTCCCAGCCTATATTTATAACTCAAACCCTCCATTCCTGGCAACATCTTGGTAAATCTTTTCTGAGCCCCCTCCAATGTAATAATATCCTTCCTGTAGCTTTGTATTCATTAGTTGAAATTGTTTCCCATTTTAAAAGCTAATTATTGAAATTTCATTACAAAATGTATTATCTCCTGCCCTGAAGTTAGAGAGCTCCAGTAGAATAATTACTGGAGCAGAAACTAGTTTGTTTTTAACTAAAGATATGGTTCATTGCAACACATGCACACAATCCTGATCTTATTAACTGACTAATTGCTAAATCTCTATTACATATGGAAAATTAGGGGCAGCTGTCCTGTTATTAGTCTGGAAAAAAAGAAAGAAAATGGTTACACTTTTCAATTTCAAACCTCCCAGTTTGTTTCGTTGCTCGACTCCCTGAATCAGCCATGGGGATACTTAGGGAAGGATTTGGTTCACTAGAAGGTGGGGAGAGAATGGTTGGCAGTGGGTGGGAATGGGATGGGGGCTGGGGAGAGGAACCAGCAGGAGAGTTGCTGCAGGCCAGCATCAGCATCTCTTAGCAGCAGGCCTATGAAGGAGGATTGGCAGAGGCCTGGGGAGCAGGTTTTTGGCACCTTGAGGATGTGTGTGTGTGGTGAGGAATCAGTGGGCATGTGTCATGTCAGTAGTAGGTGATTTTATGGAGCGTTGTCCTGCCATATGGTGTCCTCTGACGGATAATGAAACTCTTAGCACTTGGAGAAACAATGAGCAGTTCATTACGGGGAAGTGTTGTGCCCTGTATGTAGTAGAATGGAATAATGGTGGAGAGTACAGCAGTATGTTCATTCAAGTTTGATACCTGGATTTAAAAATTTTGACTAGATTTGGGGAGATGAAAGCTTGGCCCCTCTTTCAGCTGCACTGTAATGTGGGCCAGTTCCACCCTGTTCCTTGATTAGCATTTCCCCAAATCCTTTCATGCTGTGAAAGCTTGAAAATTGTCATGATCCAGCAGAGAAAGGTGGGAGAACTGGGGTAAGAAAACGGCATGGAGCAGGAGAGTGCAGACCTATGCAAGTGAGAGGAGAAAGCGGCTTGTGGCTTCTGAACCCCAGGATTTCAGCTCATGATCCCGTCTCTTTTGGGAAAGCCTTTTCTGGAGGTCTCATGTCTGGAGTGTGCAATTGTTCACGATATCATACAAGAAAAAGTTTGATTTTAAAAAGAAACAAACTCTTACGTGGCACATGCTGCAAACTCAGATCAAGGGTTTGGGCGATTGCAGTTTTGATTCTGTGTGGGTGGAAAATTTACCCTGTTAACTTGGTAGCACCAGTCAGAGAGCATGCTCAGAGCTGGCATGGTAATCTTCCCCCTTGGATCCATTGGGATCGAGAATGACTTGTTTCCACTTAAGTTCAAAGGGCTCTGAGGTAACTGCTAAGCCCATTGTGTGGCATGTAGCACTTGAAAGGGTTGGCTAGGTGGGTTAGAATCATAGAATCCCTACAAGGCAGAAGCAAGCCATTTGGCCCATCAAATCCACACTGACTGCTGAAGAACATCCCAACCAGACCCACCCCCTATCCCTATAAACTGCCTAAACTACACATCCCTGGGAACTGTACAAAAACCGAAAGAACTGTGGATGCTGTAAATCAGGAACAAAAACAAAGTTGCTGGAAAAGCTCAGCAGGTCTGGCAGCATCTATGAAAGAAAAAAACAGAGTTAGTATTTTGAGTCCGGTGACCCTTCCTCAGAACTCAAAAGTCCAATTCTGTGGAAGGGTCACTGGACCCGAAACATTAACTCTATTTTTTCCCTTCACAGATGCTGCCAAGCTTTTCAAGCAACTTTTGTTTTTGTCCCTGGGAACTGTATCATGGCCAATCCACCTAACCTGCACACCTTTGGACTCTGGGAGGAAACCAGAGCACCCTGAGGAAACCCACACAGACACTGGGAGATCATGCAAACTCTACACAGACAGTCCCCTGAGGGTGGAATTGAACCTGGGTCCCTGGTGCTGTGAGACAGCAGTGCTGACCACTGTGCCACTGTGGAGATTTCTGCACTTCCTCTAACACCTTGGTATTGCCTCTGCATGTCCCCAGCAAAGTGTTTGGTGGTTTCCCAAATGCACCTTCTCCATTTTGGTTGGTCATGAGCCAGACTCTCCCAACAGTTGATTTGTAATATTTGACCTTGTCGGGGAAACTTTAATAATATCCCTAAGGTCGTCCCACTGCTCTCCTGAGAGTCTCCTGCCATGACCAGGTTCCAAGTAGAAATCCCTCTCTGAGCAGAGCTGGTTATGAGTGTTCAGCATCTTGATGCTGTATATATTGGTTTGAGAGAACATGCTGATGTTGGACCACCTTTCGTGCCACTGGATTTAGAAAATCTTGCGATGGCACCTCTTGTGGTACTGGATGGCACTCCTTCTAGTGTCTTTGAGGGGCCTTCTGTAGTTTATCCCAGTCCCTGAAACATAAAGCAGCTCACAGATGCCCAGTAAATCATGACGTTAGTCTCGGCTTTGAGATCCTGATCCTCAGAAATACTATTTTTCTCGGTTGGCCAAAGGCTGAGCTGGTGCGTTGGAGGCTGATGATGAATTTTGCCAGCTAGGTTTACCTTTATTGAGAGGAGGCTTCCAAAGTAAGGCAAATGTCTCACATTTTCCAGCAACTCACCACTGACCTGAATCACAGAAGTTTTACAGTGAAGGAGGAGGCTACTCAGACCACTATCTCTGCTCCAGCTCTCCAATGAGCATCATGACTTTGTGCCATTAGCCTGCTTTTTCTCTGTACCCTTGCACATTTGTTTCTGTTGAAACAATGATCTCATGTACTCTTTGTTTCAATTGACTGCCTCCACTGCACTTCAGTCCCAACTTCTCCAATCTATCCTCATCCCTGGATCCATTATGGTAACCCTGTACTACTGTCGCTCCAATGTGTTCACACCATTCCTACAGCATGGCACGCAGAACTGTACACAACAACCCAGTCAAGGCCAAATAAGTGTCTTGTGTAAATTCAGCATAACCTCCATGCTCTTGTAGTTTATGCTTCTGACACTAAAACCAAAATGTGTTATGCTTTATTAACTGTTTTCTCCTCCACGTTACGAAAGCGGATTTCCAAATTACTGTTTGCCCTGTACACATTGGCTGTCACGTTTTCTACATTATGCTTCAATATGTACTTCATTGATGTAAAAATCTTTGAAATGTCTGTTGATGCTGGTGGGTAATGTTATATAATTGTAACTTGTTCTTTCAAATCTAAACTGCACTCCCTCCAATGTTGCCAAATCCATTCCCAGGATGTGGTGTGCAGAGCTAATCACAATACTCCAGATAAGGTCTAATAATTATACTGCCGAAACCCAAGACTAAACCAGGAACCTTTAGATCCTCAATGTAATGCTCTCCCAACTGATCTATTTCAGTATAATAGCAGAAATGCAACTTGTTCCCCACTGTACTATTATCCTTTAGATATACGAGACAGCATTCCATAAGCTTTATCATTTTCTGTTCATGACATTTTACTGGTCTATGTATCCAGACCATTATTATTTGTAGCTTTTCCAGGTAGGAAGTTCTCTTTCAAAGTGGATGTTCTTCCGATTGCCCACATTGGAATCCATTTGCCACGGCTTTGCCTGTTCGCTCACTAATTCGGTATATGCACATACCTGTCAACATATGAACCGGGAGCTGGAGTGGGCCACTTGTCTCCTCAAGCCTGTGGCCTGATCTACCCTTGAATGTGAACATATCTCTTTGTAGTTTTATGCTCCAAGTACATGACTTATGCCACCACCTACCTTTGTGTCATCAGCAGGTTTGACTTTTAAGACTTGCTATCCCATTAAGTTGCTAACAAATAATGTAAACAGTTGAGATCCCAAAACCCATTGTCCTCGGACGTCATGAGCCACATCCCGGTGTTTACAGTAGCAGTAGCTGCTTGCTGTTTGCTCTCTGTCTGCTACCACTCAGCCAATTTCATAACCAGCTCAATAAGTTCCCATCAATCTCATAGGCTTCCATTTCAGACAACTGTCTCTGTTGAGAAACTTTACTAAAAGCTTTCTAGAAATCAATATCAATGCTATCCATAGACACTGTTCCAACTGCTACTTTAATCACTACTTGAAAAAAATTCCGTGAAGCAAGTTTTACTTTGTAATGACCAATGCTGACCTAGTGCTTGCATGGTATATTGTCCATTATGAACTACAGTGGGGACATAGATTTATCAATCAAATGTGAAATTTGTTCTGTTATTTTCACTGTGATAAAGAACAATGTGGATATGTTGTAACAACTTAAAACACTGCTTTGATCTTGACTGACTGAAACATAAAAAAATTCTTAGGGGACTTGACAGCATAGATATAATAATTTTGTTTTCCACTTGTGGGAAAGTCTAGGACCAGAGGGCATAATCTCAGGATAAGGGATTGTACCTTTAAAACTAAAATGAGGAGGAATTTCTTCTGAAGGTAGTAATCTGTGGAATTCTTTACCTCAGAGGACTGTTGAGGTTGGATCTTTATGTACATTCAAGGCTGACATGGATTCAAAATCATTCGGGGAATCAAAAGATACAGAGAAAGGCAGGCAATTGGAGCTGAGGGTTACTGGGTAACTCATGATCTAACTGAATGACAGGACAGCCTCAGTGGGTTGAATGGCCTACTTCTGCTCCTGTCTCTTGTGATCTTATGGCATGAGACCAGTAGTATTTATCATAAATGGACATGTAAGGGGCCCAGGGAGTGGGGGGAGAGGTGATGGAGGACAACAGGGACTAACTGTTGTCATAGTTGTAGTCAATGCTAATAATGTTACAAGCAGTCTGAGAGATGGTTGTAAGTGAATTGGTAACAGGGATCCCATGACTGAGAGTGCTTCCCAAGCTCATATGGTAGTCAGTTTTTAACCAACCTGTTCAGAAATGTCAGTCTCCACCTCTGGAGAAGGTGAGACTTGAACTCATGCTTTCAACATTGATACCTTATCATTGCACCATTGGAACCCTATTAATATCAGGCATGATTGACGCATACATGCTCTACATATGGGCAACACGATCATCACATAATTGATTCTTATTTTGAACAAGGAATAAGTTAAGATAATTTGTTGAAACTCATAAGGAATGATGATTTAAACTGCAAGCTTCTTTTGGAATTATTTTCTAGTCAAAGCAAACCAGGACCATGAAGTGAAAAGTTTAATCTCCCATAGACTTTGTAATTTTGCTTGGAGTTTGTGATTTATACCAGCGTAGGAAGGAAAATTAACATCTCCCAGTTGGAAATCCTATTTTTACATCATTGTGTTACTGTGCAGAGGATGTGTCTTTGCTGAATGTGAAATTCATGCAAATGCTCCCACTCTTGAATCTATTGGTAAAATATTGGTTTTGTTTGTGTGTGTGTATACATAGCTCTCTTATTATCTGTCCCATCATCTTTTATCAATGTACATATTGTAGAGCTACACGCATAATATATTTATCCCGATCACCTACCACTTAAATAGCACATCTCACATATAGAAAACTCCCGAAGGAATTTTGTCAGAGTGTGACCATACAATAAGATTGATACTGCGCTAAAGAAGGTGACATTAGGATAAGTGACCGTAAACTTATCTTTAAAGAAGGATAGAAAATGAGAGGCGGAGAGGAATACAGGTTTGAGTTGTAGGGTGCAGGATAATTCCAAAGCTTGCAGCCTAGACACACCAATGGAGGATGTAGTTGGTGACAGGCAGAATTCTGGGTGCTATAGGCTGAAGGATGTTAGAGGTAAAGAGGGATAATTCTGTGATGGGATTGGAACATGAGGCTGACAATTTTAAAATTGAGGGCTCATTGTAAGTCAGTGAGCAAATTGGTGATGTGTGTGCATGTGAGTTATTGTCTGTATGTTACTTTTTCAGAGCTTGGGTCACCCTAGCCAACAGGTGAAATCATTTACTTCCACTGGTACCAAAGAATACCAACGGTCTATGCCACCATTTCCTCCTTAACACTTGGTCTGTGCATAATTTCCAGTTCACAATTGGGCTGATGTAAAATCTTTCTCACATGACTGAGTGAAGCTCTATTTCCAAATTCTAAAAATGAACATCTGCTAGCTTTATTTCTGAGGTATTTGGCTGATACAATACAATATCCTTTTATTATCACGCGTGCCCCAT
Source organism: Rhincodon typus (assembly GCF_021869965.1). NCBI lineage: Eukaryota > Metazoa > Chordata > Chondrichthyes > Orectolobiformes > Rhincodontidae > Rhincodon > Rhincodon typus. Next base: position 39,961,258 of record NC_063354.1, on the reverse strand, counting down.
TGTGGGAATACAGTGAAAAACTTTTACAATGTTTGCCTTCTTATGGCGACATCTTAGGTACAAGTACCTAGGTACAATTCTTGGATACAGCAGAGGGGTAAAGGTATTGGCTTAATTACATAATTGAAAATAAGTTAAAAATAGGAATATATTATGGGGTATATTACGGGGTTAAAATTACAATGTTCTAAGATAAGGACTGTTCCCTCAAACCGGTATCTATCCAGGACTCGCTGCCTGCATCCTGCTTCAGGGGCTGCTTCCCTTGTGCTGCTGCGGAGTTTATTCCCCACACGGCTCCAGGCTCACAGCCCACATGCTACCCCAGGGCTCGCTGCTCACTGTGTTCTAGGACTCACAGGGCGTGCCTGCAGGTCCCCGAGCACAATGTCACACCGCTCGCTCCGGTTCTCCGTGGGTCTCGGACCTCTCAGTCCGGTTCTCTGCGAATCTCGGCCCTCTCACTCCGGCCCACAGTGGGTCTCGGCCCTCTCACTCTGGCCCCCGGTGGGTCTTGGCCCTCTGACTCCGGCCCAAGGCGGGTCTCGGCCCTCTCATTTCGGCCCACAGTGGGTCTCGGCCCTCTTGCTCCGGCCCAAGTGGGTCTCGGCCCTCTCACTGTGGCCCCTGGCGGGTCTCAGCCCTCTCGTTCCGGCCCAAGGCAGGTCTCGGCCCTCTCACTTCGGCCCACAGTGGGTCTCGGCCCTCTCGCTCCGGCCCAAGGTGGGTCCCGGCCCTCTCACTTCGGCCCACAGTGGGTCTCGGCCCTCTCACTCCGGTCCGCAGTGGGTCTCGGCCCTCTCACTCCGGCCTCCGGTGGGTCTCGGCCCTCTC
>NC_063354.1:39955322-39960414 GCF_021869965.1 Rhincodon typus | reverse complement strand
GCCCTCTCACTCCGGCCCCCGGTGGGTCTCAGCCCTCTTGCTGCGGCGCCTGGCGGGTCTCGGCCCTCTCACTCCGGCCCCCGGTGGGTCTCTGCCCTCTCACTCCAGCGCCCGGTGGGTCTCGGCCCTCTCATTCCGGCCCCTGGTGGGTCTCGGCCCTCTCATTCCGGCCCACAGCTCTTGTGAAATTTGTTCCTCTGAGACATGATATCAACGTGTCCATTGCAAAGATTCCTGTTTGTGTTTTTGTTGCACTATCAAGCAGTGAATCATAGGGATGTACAGCACGGAAACAGAACCTTCGGTCCAACTTGTCCATGCCGACTAGATATCCTAAATTAATCTAGATCGATTTGCCAGCATTTGGCCCATATCCCTCTAAACCCCTCTTTTTTATACACCCATCCAGCTATTGTGACTGTTTTTCTTCTTTGCAGAAATTGAGCATTATTTGGCCTTCACTCCAATTGGTCTGAAATTTAATATTTTGACCGTATTAAGTAGCCCGAATCTCTCAATATTCATCTTACCTTAATAAGTGGCACGTTCATCAATTGTTGTTTTATAACCACTGGGAACAAGCCTTGAACTGGCCATCAGAAGCGTCACCACCTTCCACATCATGCAATCACCCATTTCCACCATGCCTCAATCCAGGTACAGCTGAAACTGTGCTCCATTGCTTTCCACCTCCAGAATAGACAGTTCCAACTCTCCCTTAGCCAGCTTCCCATCCAACACCTTGGCTCATCCAAACCTGTGCTGCCCTCATCTTATCCTGCATTATTCCCCACACACCCATGGCTCAGATGCATCAATATGGAAATGAGTGGCGTAACTGCCTCATGAACCCAGCTTTAAATCTAGTTATGAATTGCTGGGGTGTAGGTCTTCTCCTTTTATTGCCTTGACAACCACAAAGCTGGCTAACAATATTACTGGGATTTACGTAGCACCTTTACCTGAAGCATTCACAGAGGTTTATCAAATCAAATTTGATGGCAAGTCATATAAGAGGCCATTAAGATAGATGACTGAGAGCTTGGTCAAAGAGTCAGGTTTTAACAAGTGTCTTAGAGGAAGACGATTAGAGAGGGTATTCCGTTCTACAAGGAGTAGGTAGCTGAAGGCACTGCCACCAATGGTGAAGAGATTAAAGTTGTAGATGTGCAAGAAGCCAGACCTGGAAGTGTGGGTGCCTGAGAGGTGTGGCCTCTTAGAAAATGAGATCTTCTAAGTGCATTTGCAGCTGGGTGTAGGGTTTTGGTGCGAAGTTGTCTGTAACTCAATGCTGAATTCACAGCTTCACTCAAAGGTTTAAAGAAAAAAAATATATTTTTCCAACAAATTATGCAAATCTGGAGGAAGCTGTGATGAAAAGTCTAGATCATAGAATCACCACAGTGTGGGAACAGGCCCTTCGGCCCAACAAGTCCACACCGACCCTTAGAGCATCCCACCCAGACCCATCCCCCCTATAACCCACCCAATCTACACATCCCTGGACACTATGGGCAATTTAGCATAGCCAATCCACCTAACCTGCACATCTTTGGACTGTGGGAGGAAACTGGAGCAAACCCATACAGACACAAGGGAGAATGTGCAAACTCCACACAGACAGTCGCCCGAGAGTGGAATCAAACTGGGTCCCTTACACTGTGAGGCAGCAGCGCTAACCACTGAACCACCGTGCCACCCCTAAGTAAGTATATTTAATCTGAGATCATTATTTTGGACATAGAAGGTTTCACTGACAATGTAAGAGAAGTGTCCAATATTAGTTTTGTATTTTGCCGTGGGATGTGGACTGGTGAACTAGATACATTTTTAAAATCAATAGATAATAGTTTCATAGTCCCCATTACAAAAGCTAACTATTAATTAATAACTAACGGAATTAATAACTAGCTTAATTAATAACTAGCTGCTGAGGTGGGATTTGAATCCATGTTTTACAAAGTGTGAATTGGACCCTCTAGATAAGTATTCAGGTGACATTACCCCATCTCCCGTGTGCTAAAGCTTAGTTTTGATAGAGTAGGTAGGGGGAAATTAGCAGGAGGGTTGCTTATTAAAGGGCAATGATAAATTGGCACAAATTGTCAGGTGGAAAAGGAGGCGATACTTCTGGACTCAGCAAGTTATGATCTACAACGGTCTGCCTGAAAGGATGGTGGAAGCAGATTTGATGGTGACTTTCAAAAGGTAGTTGAATATACAAGTCATAAAGAAAGATCTGCAAGACTAAAGCAAAAGAACCAGGGAACCAGACAAATTTGTGGATGCTTTCTGGAAGCTGACCTATTGATGATCCAAGAGGTATCCTTCTCTCCCATCCTATTCCGTTGTTTTCTGGTGGAAAATCCTCCCTGTATTGGAGACGGCATGGTACTGCAGATTTGTCTGTGTGACAGCTTGTTTTACATCAGCAGTCAAGGGGATTGGCTCACCTGCTCCTGGACATATTTTTCAGGAACTGTTGGAGAGATGGCAGAATTGTTTAATGAAAGTAGGGAAATAAACACCTCCAGCGCTGAGTCTGCCCTGCACCAAATAAATTGTCTGATTTCTCAAAACAACAAACAATTAGCTTCAGTCCTTGAGAGAGCAGTTCATCACCTGGTGAGCTTTCCAATTACTTTGTTCGATAGACAGAGAAAAGAAGCAGAACTAATGTGTTAAGTTGGGTCTCTCAAATCCTCTCCAAAATTGTATCCAGCTCAAACCCTTGAATGGTGTGAACACAATCTCAAACAGAAACCTTACACGTCGTTTGCAAATTGCCTTGAATTGGCAACACGGCCGTCAATGGTGATTAAGTCCAAAGCAGTTGAGATTTACATTTCCATTCCTGTAATCTTCTGGTGGAATAGTACTGTCCCTATTTTGGGGCTGGATGCTCTGGTTTCAAATTCCATTCGCACCTTGTCTGAACAAGTTAATTACAGTTAATTGTTTTTGGTTAGTTACAGAAAGGTTGCATTTATTGCTCAGCTGTCACTAAGAAATCATCAAGGAGTGGGATTTCTCCTTGAACCACTGCAATGCATGGGGCAATGTCATACTTTCGTACAGCATGAAAATAGACCCTTTGATCCAACTTGGCCACACCAACCAGATACCCCAATTGGTCCCATTTGCCGGCGTTTGCCTCATATCCCTCTAAACCCTTCCTATTTACATTCCCATCCAAATGCCTTTCAAATGTTATTATTGTACCCGCGTCCACTGCTTCAACTGTCAGCTTGTTCTGTACATGCACCGTCCTCTGAGTGAAAAAGTTGCCCTTTTAAATCTTTCCCCTCTCACCTTAAACTTACGCCCTCTAGTTTCGGACTCCCTGACCCTGGGAAAAAGACCTTGGCTATTCACCTTATCCATGCCCCTCATGATTTTATAAACCTCTAAATGAATTTATCCAGCATTTCTCACAACCTCAGGATGTTCAAATGCTTTGTAGACAATGGAGTACTTCAAAAGTCAGCCACTGCTGTAATGTAAAAGGCTTAACAACCAATTTGCTCACAGTAAATTTGCATGGCAACCTAAGCTTAGAAAAATTCTATACAACTAACAGGCTTCCATAATTTGTAGATTTAAAGTAATATTGTGCTTCCACAGTCGGGTTAGGTTGAGAAGTTATTGGTGTGAAGGAATGATAATATATCAGGATAGTGTGTCTTTGACAGGAAACAGAAAGGCTTGTATTATCGCACCTTTCATGATTTCAGAACACCCCCCCAAAAAAGCTGTGTAGTCAATAAACTGCAATACAGTTTCTGTTGTAACGTAGCAGCTAATTTGTACACAGCAAGATCCAACAAATGAGGTAATGATCGGATGCTTTCAATAACATTGTTTCGGAGAATATATTTTGGCTGGGAAAAGAAGGGTCTCGACTCGAAACATCAGCCTTCCTACTCCTCTGATGCTGCTTGGCCTACTGTGTCCATCCAGTTCTACACCGTGTTATCTCAGGAACTCATTTACTTTTGTTTTTGAATAATGCTGTAGCATCTTTTATTTCACATTGAGAAAGGAGACAGGACCTCGATTTAATCTCTTTCCAAAAGTTGACCCTTCCAACCACAATGGAGCACTCCCTTTCTGTGTTCTAGAGCATCAGCCTGCATTCTGGTGCTGACATCTCTGACTTTGGACTTGAATCTTCTGCTTCAGAGCAGCGAGCATGCATTAACATGTGAGCCACAGCTAATTTTATCTGGAGGCCATGGTGTTCCCGAAACATTGCTCCTTCTGTCCTTCAGCAAACCAGATTACCGAGATGGGAATGTAGTTCCATTGATCAGGTTACTGGAGTCTAAGTGTGGGCCCTTTTAGCCAGAGGCTGGTGCCTGGGGGTACGGTCTGGTCTGGGGCTGGGGGGCTGTTTCATTGTGTTACTGAGCTGAGATTTTATTTCCATCATCTGTGTCTCTGACTGAGAGCACGTTGTTTGTCGAAAATGTTGAATTCCTATATTTGCCATCTGCCGTTATTCCAATCATTGTACAGTTTTCTGGTGTTACCTCCTCTCAGACTCCCACTCGCACTCCTTTCTCCTGCATTTTCTCACACTTGCCTCTCACTGAGTTTGGCGATTCCAGGTTTGCTGCAGTATAATGGGCATTAATAATAACAGTCACCACAGGGGCACTCTATTCATTTAAATGTGTGGGTGTTTAATGAAACATTGCATGTCCTGTGATAATTGCATCATAAGTCACCCTGCAGTGACTGTTATTACCAAATTATATTTTGTAAAAGATTAAGGAATAAAGAGCACATTGCAAAGGACAAAAGAGTCGTGGTATCCTTCTATCTGAAAGTGTCTTTGGTACTGAGCAGACAACAGAAAAAATAGGAGAAAGGTATCAGATGCATTCTATCCTGATCTTCGAATGAAAGGAAACCATTTATACCCTTGTGATAAATTCACACCAGAACCACAATGCTGTTTATCTCTGTCACATCCTCCAGCTGTACAACTCTTCTTATCCCTGTCACTTCCTCCAGCCCCTACAACTCTCCCTGTTTCTGTAACCTCCTACAACTCTCCCTGTCTCTGTAACCTCCTACAGCGCTCCCT
>NC_063354.1:39945992-39955312 GCF_021869965.1 Rhincodon typus | reverse complement strand
CAGCGCTCCCTGTCTCTGTAACCTCCTACAGCGGTCCCTCTCTCTGTTACCTCCTACAGCGCTCCCTGTCTCTGCAACCTCTTACAGACTTGCACTCCGCTGAAACCTCTTGAGTATTCCTGATTTTCATTTCCTCACCATTGCTGGCCATTGCGCTGAGGCATAGGATCTCTGGAATTCCCTCTTGAAAGCTCCCTGCCAATCGACCCCTCTGCTCCCTCTTTACTGGTTGGTGACCATTTATCAGAACTAGAAAAGGTTGCAGATGCAGCAGGTTGGTTTGAAGTGCATAGGAATCTTAAATGTTGAGGACAATGACCGAGAGCTGACTTGATACTGACCAACCCCGCCATTGCTCACCATCATTCTCACAATCGTTCTCCCAGATTATCAATGGGTAACACTGGTCGGTGACAGATGCCTGTAGAACTGAATCTCATTTTCAGCCAGCACCTTTGAAACAGCAAGAAGGGACATTGCAACTGAAAGGAGAAACAAAACCTAGGTGTTTCTGCCTTCAGAAACCGGGCAGCACGGTGGCTCTGTGGTTAGCATTGCTGCCTCACAGCAACAGGGAGCCAGGTTTGATTCTAGCCTCTGGCAACTGTCTGAGTGGGATGCTGTTTGATGGGTTGGTGAGGACTTGTTGGTTTGAATGGCCTGGTTCCACACCGTAGGGATTCTAAAGCAGGTGGTTGTGGGTTCGGGGAATTGAGCAACCTGATGCTGCAAAACTAGTGACCTGCCTTTGGAAAGTTGGGAGCAGACTCTTTCTGAGCAAGTCAGCTTCACAATTACATATTTATTATTAATGAATATGTTCAAACCAACCTGTTCAGAGATGTTATTTCACACCTCCAGAGTCAGTGGGACTTGAAACCTGTCCTCCTGGCCAAGAGGCAGGTACACTACCACTGTACCTTGTCTATTAATGGAATCTTGGAACAAATCGATCCTTTCTGGCAATGTTAGTGATTTGTGTGAAAACCATACTGGTCTGTTGTACTTGAAAGCTCTATTGACGTATTTTTAATCAACCTGCTCAGATTTTTAAGACACATATTTGGAGTAGGTAGGACTCAACCCTGGACCTTCTGGATCAGAAGTAGGGACAGACCGATGCACCAAAGGACACTTGGAAATTATTTGTAAAATACCTGTTTGGGCATGCCCAAGGCAGGTTGGACTTGAAACAAGACCCTCTGATCCAGAGGAAGGGACACTACCACTTTACATATAACAGCCCCAAAAAAGATCTCTATTGATTGTTGATCGGCAAGTTGATCATTTGCTTCATTGGTGAAGTCTAACATGGATGGGAGGTTGGAACTCCTTCTATTTAACTCTGCAACAACCGCCCTGATGTTCTGTCTTCAATCCCTACAAAACAGGGTCCTCACCTAGTTCCGGTAGACAGTGTAGTTTTGACTAGTTAAAACTCAGTGCTTACTATTTTCAGCTCTTGGTAACCTTTGCCTATGTTCACCATGGTTTGATAAATGTATCTGATGGTAAAACTATATAACGAGCAATAGTTAGTTTCTCTGCAGTGTGTGAAGGAATATGATGCTAAGCTGAATATTATTTTGTAAATTGAGTAGAAATAGTTTCACTCTGCGCAATTAAATGGAGCATTTTGCACCTTTGCTGCTATTGATCGGATTCAATGAATGGATAAAGGCTGTAATTTTAACAATTCAATCCATTTAGATTTAACAGAACATTCACTGTTCTGTAGAGCCTTTGCTTAGTTCCCAATAGCACAGCTCATCTTATATAACTGCAGCATAAGTACAATAAATGGTACGATTGGTACAATTATATTGGTTCTTCAGGTCAGATTTTGGGAACTGAAACTGGCTTCTGGTCTACAAGGAATGTGTTTCGTCGCACAAACTGGTCTGTACAGTTGTAGACTCATTGTGTTATATGTATGGAAACAGACACTTTGGTCTAACACATTGATGCCAACCAGATACCCCAAATTAATCTAGTCACATTTGCCCATTGGCCTGTGTCCCTTCCTATTTATGTACCCATCCAGATGCCTTTAAAATGTTGCAATTGAACCATCATCCACCACCTCCTCTGGCAACTCATTCCATATACACACTACCCTCTGCATGAAAATGTTGCCCCTTAGTCCCTTTTAAATCTTTCCCCTCCCACCCTAAACCTATGCCCTCTAGTTTTGGACTCCCCCACCCTGGGAAAAAGACCTTGGCTATTCACTCTATCTATGCCCTTCATGATTTTATAAACCTCTATAAGGTCACCCCTCAGCCTCCGACGCTCCATCTAGGACACTCACTGAATAATCCTGCTGATCTAATAGAGAAAATTAGATCTGTTTTATTTCAAAGAGGTGTATGTTTTTTTGTAGTTCACTCCTGCACATTCACAGCTGAAGTGTTGAAGGAGATGGCGTAACTCCAGTAATAAGTGGACTGAATAATAAAAAATAGGAAGATCTTTTATTACATACAATGTTTTTTTATGACCTTAGGATGGTTAAAATGCTTTACAGCTAATAAAGTACTCTTGAAATATAGTCACAGTTATAATTTAGGGCACTCAGCAGGTAACCTGAGGACATAAACTCTCACAAACAGTGATTACACGATGACGCGATAATCTGTTTCCATGATGTTAGTTGTGGGATAAATGTTGCCAAGATACTCCCTTGATCTTCTTTGAAATCATGCCATGGGGTCTCTTCTGCTTCTGGAGAGGCTTTTTGTTGTTTATCCCATTTGAAAGAAAGCATCTCCAAAATCAACGCTCCATAAGAACTGCATTGGAAGTTCAGCCCCAGTTTATGCTCAGCTGTAATTATTCTGAGATGTGTCCCATATCTGAAATACAGTGAGAGAGAGAGAGAGAGAAAAGCCTATCTGGCTTATCGATGTTCACCCTCTATTTCACTCAACATTCCACCCACTAATTATAACAGTTGATGACGTATGTACTTTTCACTATACTCATTGAGCTAATGTGACAATAAAGGCTATTCTATTCTATTCTATTCTAATATAGAGGGACAGGAAACATATGATTTGCCCTAATGTGAAGGGTAACACCATGAGAAATGCATTTCAGAAGCTTGACCTGCTCATTATTTCTTGTGAATGTGTAACATGCTAAATCACTGTATACAGTGAACAGAATGATTCTTTCCCAAGTATCATCTTGAACAACTGATTGTGAAAATATTTTCATTCCAAAGAGCGTTAATGATCCTCCATTTCCTTAGCAGACAGAATGTCCTCTGGTGACTCAGATTCAGAGATCCCCTAGGAGTTTGCCAGTGTGTTTAGTTGTCAGACACGGATTGAGATATCTCCTTATTTTAAACCTATCTTTACCTCTTGCTGTGCTGTGCCAGACTGCATGGAACTGGGAATATTTTCAAAACAAATTGGTTTCATTAACTTCCTTCTGTACAAGTGGAAGATAAATATACTTATTATCCAAGTGCTTGCCTTAGATTTACTTCCTTTAATCGAGCTGTTGTTTAAAGAGCTAATCTTTTTAAATTGCCTTGAGCTGTTTTAATATTGTAAATATGTGGCTTAGAATTATTCAATTTAAAAAAAAACTGTACATGCCATTTTTTTAAAAGTAGGTTTTATTACTTCTTTATAATTATAAAATTGCATTCAGGTTTGCAATGTGCACTTTCCAGACTTCTGTTTCTGGATAAAAGTGCACTCCAATTCCATGCTTTAACAGCAGATCTCTAATTTTAAGATTATGCCTGTATCTTCTGAATTCTGCAAGCAGAACAAATAGTTAGGGGTCAGTAAAGATTCATTTGAATGGCTGCAAAATATCTGAAGATGATAGCTCTCTTGATGGTATTCAATTGGCAATAAACATCATGTTGGATTGGATTCAGCTTGAGGCTGAATGAAGGGATGGACATTTAGTGAGCCGAAGCACAATAAGCAAAGGAACTGAACTGCAAACATAATTGAAATGGTATTGACTGGAGTTAAAGGAGATTGTTAGTCCAATTGCCATGGTGGGAATGAATTGGAACCATGCCCAGTTCCCCTTTCTGCCTGAACCCACCTCTGCTGCCATGTGCTGGCTTTTAATGGCTTCTGCCTACATGCCTCGAAACAGAAATGCAACTCCAACATGGGTCACGCAATAATGGCAAACCACAGTCTACAAATACAATTCTCCAAACACGCCGCTTTCATAAAATAAAACCAAAAATGGCCTACACATTTATCATTTGTAGCTGCAAATTACCCAATAAACATGATCTATCCAGAAAATGACCACTCATGAACAAGTACTATTTGTTCATTCTAGCCTGCCCCCTTCCATTGGTTCATGTGCATTGAATACATAATCTTTAAAGCATTCAGGTCTTCCAATAGCACAAGTGCTAGTTATTGTTGTCTGTTTGTGTAGAGTCTGCTCCCCCGTGGGATGACGTTCCCACTCTCATAAACTTGTGATTAAAATTTGAAGAAATTCTATTCTCTCAAATTGCCTGTCATCTCCATATGTTTAGGCATTGGAAATTTCAGAGCCATCTTCACGCATTAAGTTGCAGACTGAAATTTTTCATTATTCTCTTGTGTTTCTTGCAATATTTAGCTCTATGTCAGCACTGAAAATCCACACAGTTACGACTCACACTTCTGATATCATGGAGTATTGTGCTGGTGTCAATAGCTTCTACCTTCATGCCCCAACATAGAAAAGGGGTCAGTTAGCTCAGTTGGTTGAATGGCTGGTTTACAATCCAGATTGTTGCAGCCAATTCAATTCCTGCACTGGCTGACGTTAACATTAAAGACAACTTCTCAATTCTCCCTTGTGGTTCATGCTGACCCTCAGGTTAAATCACCATCAGTTGTCTCTGTCTAACAACAGAGCAGTCCTGTGGATGGTCAAACAATGGTGATTTTATTTTAAAACAGAAAAAGTACCACAAGAACAAATCACTTGCCTATGGCATGTCACAGTGTACAAGCTACAGTATGCAAATGCATTTCTCCAAATCCTGACCTCCCCTCACTTGTTTAATTAGATCCTGATATCTTGAGATGGTGTCCATGCAGATCCATCAATACTTGGTATTCTATGTTCAAATAGTCAGAATGCTGAAATATCGTTGGCTTAAGCCACTAGAAATTAATGGGTTTGTCTGTTTGTTTTGATGTTCATTATCAAGTTGATGCAATGATAGATACCGTCAAAGATTTATTGTTACAGATTAGATGATGCTTTTTCCTTTGAAGCTCATTCATCTGTCACTGTCAGGAAGAGTAAAGGTTAGTGTTTGATGGCGATTCATAACACCAGTGCACAATGAGCAGGAAGGACAGGTGAGGCTGAAAACAACAAAAAAAATCGTTTAATCATGTTTCTATTATGAAAAGAGGAGATAAATACTTGATTAACTGGCAAAACGCTAAAAAGGAGTCAGGAAAACACTTTGTGCTATAGTTTTGACAGCATTGTTTATTAGCCATTGAATAAATGTCTGAGCGGCAAACAGGTTCACTGAGATAATATTGGCTTGTCGAACAGATTATTGTTCCTTTAAGGAATACAAAAGCCCTCAACAACAGTGAACCAACCATGGCTAACAAGAAAAGCTAAAGACAGTATTAAATGAAAGGAAATGACTTATAATGTTGTAAAAACAGGCAGCAATTCTGAAGATTGGAAGGATTTTAGCATTCAGCAAAGGATGAAGAAGAAATTAACAGGAAAATTTGAGAATAAACTCATAAGAAACAAACCGATTGTATAAAGAGTATATGAAAGGAGTAACGAGTGAAATGTGGACTCCTTTTCAGGCAGAGAAAAGAAGAAAACATGAACATAGCTCCAGCTCTCGCTTAAGACCCTCATTCCTCTTCAAAGAGCCTCCATGCCCTATCCATTCTAACCCATGCAACCTCATGCCACTCCACCCATTTCCTATTGCCCTATACACCTCCATGCCAACCGTCTTTTACCAAAATAAATGGCTTTTTATAGCCCCTATGTCAACTTAGTGCTAATCTGTGCCCTCCATATATAAGCCTTTGCCCCTCCACCTACCATGTTAATTCACCTAACATCCACCATGGACAGTCTTCAGAACTCATGTATAAATTTTAAAATTAAAAGGTCTAAGTGGTTTTTGCTGACTTCATTTTAAAACAAATCTCTCATTAAAGCTGTTTTAATATAATTAGATTCCTTCAACTAAACGAGGTCATATAACAACAAACATTTCATTCAAGTGCATAACCACTTTTAACAACAAGAGTTAGAATTAATTTGTAGTCATACATCAGACCTTATAACTACTTGTAACTGTCACACAAACTGTAAAAAGGCAGGTACCCCATTATGATAATGGATCGTTGTGTATTCAGTAGTACTGGATGCCCTTGACCTATGTCAATAAGTAAAATGAAATAGCAAGCAATGATTTTTAAGACTCCACGCACTAGTTTTTTTAAAAAGGCTGCACATGTAAATGCCTTGGCTGCTTAACAACAATTAATTTAAAGTTTATTAAGCAAAAAAAATGAAGATAAACTAGAACAGACCCAACTATTTGTACATAATATGCCTTTAAAGATTTTGAAATGTGGTAGAAATATAATTCCATCCCAAAACCTTCCTTTGACATCGTCAAAGACACTCTTTTCTAGTACTGACACAAGACAAAAACTTCCTTTTCTACTCCCAGTCTGGAAAATCTTGCAGCTTTTCCTGGAGATTTCATATACCGGAGTTAAAATATTCTTGGTTTCGAATAACCTCTTCAGAGTTTCATCAAAACACTTCTGGTCTGAGACTATTGCTACCCTCTTAACTCAAACATAAACTGATTTTACTATCCTCTTCCTTTTTAGGGATCATTGCTATATACATCCAACTTCATCCAAAGAATTCTACAGCTCTGCTTTAAATGAAAACCAAAATTTTTCAAACCCAAGCTATAAAAAAAGCTTTAAAAATTCAGAAACAGAAACTGATGCACAATTGTTTGCATGGGTCAGCAATAAACCCTCCTGTTACAAAGGAAAACCCTTTGTTCTGAAAGCTGTTTAAAAATAATTCAACTGCAGAAGTAGGTACAAGTTAATCATTTAACTCTTCATTTACACAGAAAAACTCATATGTCATCAACTCAAAATTCAAAAATTCAAACCTAAAATAAATAATATTAAAAATATATATAAATCACACAGTCTACATCGCAACATAAAATTCAAGCCAGAATTTGACAAATTTGGTAAAGTTAATAAGATTGTCACAAGCAGAATAAAACTTTGGTTAGACCACACTTGGAATATCGTGCTCAGTTCCGGTCACCTCATTACAGGAAAGATGTGGAAGCTTTAGAGAGGGTGCAGAGGAGATTTACCAGGATGCTGCCTGGACTGGAGGGCAGGTTTTATGAGGAAAGGTTGAGGGAGCTAGGGCTTTTTTCACTGGAGCGAAGAACTTTGAGAGGTGACTTGATAGAGGTTTACAAGATGATGAGAGGCATAGATAGAGTGGATAGTCAGAGACTTTTTCCCAGGGTGGAAATGACTATGATGAGGGGGCATAATTTTAAGGATACTGGAGGAAGGTATAGGGGAGATGTCAGAGGTAGGTTCTTTACACAGAGAGTGGTGGGCGTGTGGAATGCGCTGCCAGCAGTTGTAGTGGAGTCAGATACTTTAGAGACTTTTAAGCGACTCTTGGATAGGCACGTGGATGATAGTAAAATGTAGGGTATGCAGGGTAGATTGATCTTAGTAGGATAATAGGTTGGCACAACATGGTGAGCTGAAGGGCCTGTGCTGTGCTGTACTGTTCTATGTTCTATGTTCTACGTTCAGAATAGATGAACGAGAATAAATGGACATAATGTACTTAGATTTTCAAAAAGCATTTGATAAGGTCCTAGCTATTCACATTCTACATCAATGACTTGGAGCAGGGGATTAGAAGGATACATTCAAGTTTGCTGATGATATAAAGTTAAATGGGAAAATAAGCATTGAAGAAGACCCAAATAACAGTGCAAGAGAATATGGCAGATGAAAATGATTTGTGAACCTAGTGCCTTTGGAAGAATGTTTTTCAATTGTAATGGATTGGAAGATGGCAGAATTCAGTGGGATCTGGATATCCTTCTCCCAAGTCCTGGAATGTTAACATACAGGAAGCAACTAAAAAAAAAATGGTATCATCATGTTTATTATGAAGGGATTAGAGTATAAGAGTAAGTTTGGTACAGTTGCATTAGGCATTGATGAGTCTGGAATAGATCTGGTGTACTGTAGACAGCGCTAGTTTTGTTACCAAAGTAGGATACATTCCTTCTGAGCTAAGCATAACCAAGATTCATTAGTCTGCTTACTGGGATGAGGACATTTTCCATGAGGGGGGAATTGAGTGGAAGGGGACTGAGATGAGAAGTTCTCTGAATCTTTGGAATTCTGTACCTCCCAGGGAGCTATGGATGTTGAGCCATAGAGTATATTCAAGACAGAGATCAAGAGAAGGGAATCGCAAATGTGTTGGCAGGATGAAAAAGGAAATTTAAGAAGCAGATCAGCCATGTGTTTGTTGATTGATTGGGCAGGCCAAATAGCTAAAACCTAAAAGGTACCTCATGTACAACTTTCAGAAAGAATTGAGATTGAATTTCTCTTCCTGTTAATAGACAGGTCAAGATTTTTGTTTTACTCTCAGGATGATGTTTATTAATTGTATATAAATTGAATGTTAGTTACATTCGAGTACTGGACACTAAGTAGGGAATTGATGGTGCTTATGTATACAAGGGCAGGCTGACTCTGAAAATAAAAGCTTATAAGTGTATGACAGTTAGAGTGCAGTGTACTATCACTCACCACCTAACTATCTTAGTTATATCATGAGGGGATCAGATAAGGCTACATTTACTGACCATACCTTGTTTACCTGAAACAGCAACAGTTCCTGGCAATTTCTGACACTTTCTGGTATAGTGGCAATGTCATTGCACTTTAATCCAGAGGCCCAGAATAATGCTCTGTGGAGATGGTTCAAATCCTGCCATAGAATTTGAATCCAATGAATAAAATTGACATGAGATAGTAGGAACTGCAGATGCTGGAGAATCTGAGATAACAAGGTGCAGGGCTGGATGAACACAGCAGGCCAAGCAGCATCAGAGGAGCAGGAAGGCTGACGTTTTGGGCCTAGACCCTTCATCAGAAATGGGGGAGGGGAAGGGGGTTCTGAAATAAATAGGGAGAGAGGGGGAGGCAGGTAGAAGATGGATAGAGGAGAAGATAGGTGGAGAGGAAACAGAC
>NC_063354.1:39932516-39940992 GCF_021869965.1 Rhincodon typus | reverse complement strand
CCGATACAGTCATCAATGTAACGGAGGAAGAGGTGGGGTTTAGGGCCGGTGTAGGTACGGAAGAGGGATTGTTCCACGTAACCTACAAAGAGGCAGGCGTAGCTTGGGCCCATGCGGGTACCCATGGCTACCCCCTTTGTCTGTAGGAAGGGGGAGGAATTGAAAGAGAAGTTGTTGAGTGTGAGGACGAGTTCGGCTAAGCGGATGAGGGTGTCAGTGGAGGGGGACTGGTCGGGCCTGCGGGACAGGAAGAAGCGGAGGGCCTTAAGGCCATCTGCATGGGGAATGCAGGTGTAGAGGGACTGGACGTCCATGGTAAAGATGAGGTGTTGGGGACCGGGGAATTGGAAGTTCTGGAGGAGGTGGAGGGCGTGGGTGGTGTCACGGACATAGGTAGGGAGTTCCTGGACCAAGGGGGAGAAAATGGAGTCGAGATAGTTGGAGATCAGTTCGGTGGGGCAGGAGCAGGCGGAGACAATGGGTCGACCAGGGCATTCAGGTTTGTGGATTTTGGGAAGGAGATAGAAGCGGGCAGTGCGAGGTTGGGGAACGATGAGGTTGGAGGCCGTGGATGGGAGGTCACCTGAGGTGATGAGGTTGTGGATGGTTTGCGAGATGATGGTTTGGTGCTCAGGGGTGGGGTCATGTTCAAGGGGGCGGTAGGAGGAGGTGTCGGAGAGTTGGCGTCCGGCCTCGGCGATGTAGAGGTCAGTGCGCCATACTACAACTGCACCTCCCTTGTCCGCGGGTTTTATGGTGAGGTTGGGATTGGAGCGGAGGGAGCGGAGGGCTGCACGTTCTGCGGGGGAGAGGTTGGAGTGGGTGAGAGGGGTGGAGAGGTTGAGGCGATTGATGTCTCGACGGCAGTTGGAGATGAAGAGGTCGAGGGAGGGTAGGAGGCCTTGGGGTGGTGTCCAGGAGGAGGGGGTGTGTTGGAAGCGGGAGAAGACTGACCCCTTCCTAACTCCCTACCTACACTCACCTTTTACTGGCCCCATCCCCGCCTCTTCGACCTGTTTGTTTCCTCTCCACCTATCCTCTCCTCTATCCCTCTTCTATCCGCCTCCCACTCTCTCCCTATTTATTTCAAAACCCCCTTCCCCTCCCCCTTTTCTGATGAAGGATCTAGGCCCGAAACGTCAGCCTCTCTGCTCCTATGATGCTGCTTGGCCTGCTGTGTTCATCCAGCCCTGCACCTTGTTGTCTCGGATTCTCCAGCATCTGCAGTTCCTACTATCTCTCCTTCCAGGGTGATACTTCCTTTCCAGCTAGCCCCACTTTCCGGCCCTATCTATGCTGTCCTCTAATTTTATTAGTTCAAGTATTTAACAAAAGACAGCTGCATGTATATTTGAGATTGATGATATCAGAGGGCGACGGAGAAAGGGCTGGAGAGTCCGAGTAGCTGGTTAGCTCTTTTGGGAGCCAGTGCAGACACAATGGGTTGAATGACCTCTATCTGTACTTTAAAAGTCTATGAATCAAGAGGGTCAAGAAATAGTTTCAATGCATACATCAGAGCTAAATGAGCTTGTTGTTTTCCTAGAGGCCTGGTGTTTTGTGTGCAACACCAAGTTTACATTCACTGAATGTGCCTCAAACATCACCAAAGAGGGGGAAGGGTTAACCAAGGTGATGCAAAGTTTAAGTCCTTAAAGCATCTAGATTCTTAAAATCAAGGAAGTTTTGAGGGATTTAAAAAAGTTTTGTCATATTTGGATTTTGGGCAATCAATGTGTTTAATGCAATATAGTTCAATGAATAAGGGGAGGTGATGGCCTACAGGTATTATTGCTGGACTGTTAATCCAGAGACCCAGATAACATTCTGGGTACCTGGGTTCGAATCTCGCCGTGACAGATGGTGGAATTTAAATTCAATAAAAGTATCTGGAATTAAGAATATAATGAAGGCCATGAATCCATTGCCGATTGTAGGAAAATCCCATCTGGTTCACTTATGTCCTTTAGGGAAGGAAAGTGCCATCCTTATCTGGTCTGGCCTACATGTGACTCCAGACCCACAGCAATGTGGTTGACTCTGAACTGCTCTCTGGGCAATTAGGAATGGGCAATAAATGCTGCCTAGCCAGTGATGTCCTCTTCCTGTTAATGAATAAAGGAATCACTAATGTCCATTTAGGGAAGGAAATCTGACGTCCTCACCTGGTCCATCCACCTGGTCCATATGGCTCAGAACTCACAGATTAACTGATCTCTGAAATGCCCTAGTGAGCTGCTAAGATTATGGGCATCAGGGATGGACAAGACATCTCAGCCTTGGCAGTGACACTACATCCCACTAACTAATAAACAAAAGGAGTCTTAGTGAGAGACAGCATGGAGCATGCATGTTTGTAACTTGAGAAGAAGCTTTAGCAGAGGATTGGAAAAACAATATCTGATAAAGAAGAGAAAAAAAATGAGCAACAGGATAAAAAAGAGGGTTATTTCCTTAGATTGAAACATCAATAATCTTTAGTATGTGTTACTCATCACTTGGAGGAAGAAGAATTGAGGGAAACAAGGGCATAGAATGTATCCTGGATTAAGGACTTCAATGTCAACCAATCGGAATTGCTTGGTATCACCATGAATGACTGTGTTCTGAAGGACACAACTACCAGACTGCAACTGTGGTAGTTTGTAAGGAACCAGCAAGAGGGAGAAAACCTACTTGACTTTAACTTCATTGATTTACCTGCCACTGATGCATCTGTCCTTGACGTTATTGATGGGATTGACCAACCATCCAGTCCCTGTGAAGAAAATGCCCTTGCATCGTGTTGAGGACAGTGTCCTTCATGTTGTGTGACATTACCACCATGCTAACAATAGGATGAATCCAAAGTAGACCAAGCAACTTGGCATCTGTGAGGTTTTGCAGCTCATAAACAAAACAGAATTCTATTGAGCAATAATCTGCAACTATAGAGTCAGCATATCCCTCTCCCATTATCATCAAGCTGATGGTTTCAATGAAAGGGGTAAGATGGCTAACACCATTCAGGATAAGGCAGCCTGCTTGGCTGACACCACATCCACAAACATTCAATTCCTCTAACACCAATGCAAGGAGCACTGTGTTAACTCACCAACGCTGCTTAGACTGAATCTTCCAAACCTTCAACTACGACCACCTAGAAAGGCAAGGGTAGCAGATACATGGCAACCTGCAATTTCCCCTCCAAGCAACTCACCACCCTGACTTGGAAATATATGCCCATCCTTAATTGTCCTTCCTTTACTGTTGCTGTGTCAAAATCCTTGAATTCCCTCCCTAACAGCATTGTGGGTCTACCTACACCATATAGGCTGTAACAGATCAAGAAAGCAGCTCACCACCATTTTCTGAAGGGCAACTAGAAATGGACAATAAATGCTAGCTTAGCCAGCAGCACCCATACTCCATGAGTGCATAAAAAAGTTAGGAAATTATTGAAGGGAGTGGATCAGGCAAAGTTTGAGTTCTGACAGTATTTTGGCAATAGTACTGAAGACCTGTGCTCCAGAACTAACCACACCCCTGGCCTTGGTGCTCCATTACAGCTGTAACAATAGCATCAATCTGACAACATGAAAAATTTCCCAGGTATGTCCTGTCCATGAAAAAAGGACAAATTCAATCTGGCCAATTAGCACTGCAACAATCTTTCTTGATCCTCAGCAAAGTGTCGGAAGGTATAATCTACAAAGCGACCAATCAGCACTTATAGTACAATAACTTGCTTACTAGTTTGCGTTCTGTTAAGTCAACTAGGTTCCAGGCCCCAATACAGTCTTGGTCTCCATGTGGACAAAAGAAGTGAATTCCAGAGGTATTGTGAGATCCTGGAGTTGAAATGTTTGGCTTATGAGGAGAGATTGAGTAGACTGGGACTATACTCATAAAAATTTGGAAGAATGAGGGGGGATCTTATGGAAATATCTAAAATTGTGAAGGAAATAAATAAGATAGAAGTAGTGAAGTTGTTTCCACTGGAGGGTGAAACTAGAATTAGGAGGCATAGCCTCAAAATAAGGTGGAGCAGATTTAGGACTGAGCTGAGGAGGAATGTCTTCACCCAAAGGGTTGTGAATCTGTGGAATTCCCTGCTCAGTGAAGCAGTTGAGGCTGCCTCTTTGAATGTTTTTAAGTCAAAGAAAGATTTTTGAACAGTAAAGGAATTAAGAGCTTTGGTGAGCGGGTAGGTAAATGGAGCTGAGCCCACGAAGAGATCAGCCACGAACTTATTGAAATGTGAAGCGGGCTCGAGGGGCCAGATGGTCTACTCCTGCTCCTGTTTCTTACGTGCTTATCGAACATGATATTTACAAAGCCATCTTGTGGCACAATGATGGCAGTAGGGCTCTTGTGGTGCAGTAGTCGTGCCCCTACCTCTGAGCCAGGAGGCTCAGATTCAAGTCCCACCTTCTTCAGAGGTGTGTAATAACATCACTGAACAGGCTGATTACGGAAATACATGGCACAATTTTGGTATTCCTCCCTCTGGGCCATCAAGGACCAGGTTTAAGTCACACGTACGAATGGAGAAGTATCAAAACATGTGTGAACAGCTCGGTTATAATCAATTTGATTGTTTACAAAAATTGAAGTGTAGAAGGAAAGCAGCAGAACAGTATATCTCTACCTGGTTAGTATAAGACTTTGCCCTGAAAAGAGCACCAGCAGTGACTCACTGCCTGCAGCACCATCGTAGATCGAGTCATGGTCGAATAAATTTATACCTATAGTTGGTATCCATTCATTTGTGTCTTCAGTCAGGCAGTTCATCAATAATGACATAACTTTTCCAACTGCCTCAATCCCCTTGGCATTCAAAATTCTGACTGTCTGTTTCGTGAGACACGAGTTGCAAAGCCAGACACTGGAACTTTTTGAGAAATGACAGTAAACAGCTGTTAAGGAATAACTCGGCCCAATTATAATTGTGGAAGAGCTGAAAAAATGCCTTCCCCTTGGGACAATCAAAGGTAATTAGCTGTTTAACGTGATTGTGCACCTCTGGCTTTAATAGAGCCCCGGTGACTTGCTAAATACTGCTTGGATGGGGGTGCAGTAGGTGTGGTTTGCTCACTGTAATATACTAAAGAAAGAGCCCCCACTGCCCTTAACTGTCTTAAAATGCAGCACCCACCTGTTTGTAATCATTGCACTTGCATGGCATCACCTCACGGCCTTTTTGGATTCAGCCCTAATTTCAAATTGGAAAGAACGGTTACCAAGGGGAATGGATACAGACAGTAAAGTTCCAACTGTCTTGTTACTAATTAGCAATGGCAGCAAAATGTGAGGCCATGAATCTATTTGGCTGTAGTCTTGTTACAACATCTGGTTTTAATCCCCTTGATAACAGTGACACAACAATTTACTGCAATGTCACCTGATTGAAAAAAGATCACTTCCAGCTAAGAAATTAATCGTTTAATTTCATTCTGAATTCCACTGTTCTCAAGCTTGTTTCCTGGTAATTTGCTCAAAATTTATCCCTCAACCCATTGGTTAGTCATTATCACACTGTTGTTCTGTCATAGAGTCATACACCATGGAAACAGACCCTTCAGTCCATGCCAACAATAATCCCAAACTAAACTAGTCCCACCTTCTTGCACTTAAACATATCCTCCAAATATTTCTTATTCATGTACTTATCTAAATGTTTTTTAAACTTATAACTGTTCCAGTATCCACCACTTCCCCTGGATGTTCATTCCACTCGCGAGCCACTCTGTGTGTTAAAAAAAAGTGCCTCTCATGTCCTTTTTAAATCTTTCTCCTCTCACCTTAAAAATATGCCTAGTCTTGAAATCACCCACACTAGGGATAAGACACCTGCCATTCACCTTATCTATACCCCTCATTATTTTATAAATCTCTATAAGATTACCTCTCAATCTCCTACACTCGAGTGAAAAATGTCCCAGCCTACCTAGGCTCTCCCTATTACTAAAAACCTTCCATTCTTGGTAATGTCCTGGTAAATCTCTTCTAAACCCTCTCCAGTTTACTAATATCCTTCCTATAGCAGAGTGACTAGAAATGCACACAGTATTCCAGAAGAGGCCTCACCAATGTCCTGTACATCCTGAACACAATGTCCCAACTCCTATATTCAAAGGTCTGAGCAATGAAGGCAAGCGTGCTAAATGCCTTCTTTAGCGTTTAATTGTTTAATTTAACTTAATTCAATTTAATTTAATTCTGTCATTTTAATTGCACCATCATTGGTAGCCCAACCTTCAGTTGCCTGGGCCCTGAGCTCTGGAACAGCCTTCCCACATCATTTACCGCATTTTCCTCTTTAAAACTACCCTCTTGTCTCAAAGTGTTGGTCATCCAACCTACTGTCTTATTATCCAGTTTCGTATCATATTTTGTTTCATAATACTTCTGCAAAGGCCTTGGACAGCCTTATTATTTTGAGTGTATCACATCTTATAAACTGCTTGATGGACACAGACTGCCTGTCAAGTTTCCTTCATTACAACAGTGATTACACTTAAAGAATTTAGTTTGTTGTAAAACATTTCAAGCATTCTTGCTGAGTAAATGCAATTTTTTTTAATTACAAAGTGTTCTGAATTTATTTCAACTTAGCTCACTCAAGGAGAAATGCATGTGCAGATTGGAGTGAAGAGTACTTTCTCCACCCATCACCAAATATTCCACAATTAGATGTCATTTGAAGAGTGAAGCTCTCTCAGCAATGTACCTGTGATTGGGAGAACTGATGGGCTGAATGGCCTCCTTCTTCCAGACTTTAACAATTCTGCAACTCTGTGAACTGCCACATTCTGCTGTTTAGATTGGCTGTTCTTGTATCATCTCTGGATGAAGTCATTAATTTGGTGTGATATTTTGCCTGATTCAGTTTTTTGTAGGAGGTATGTACTTGCTTAGAATTGCACAAGACTGTTTTCTTTATTCTTGCCTAGCATGTGGGTGTCACTGCTAAGGCCAGCATTTGTTCTCTGTTCTTAATTTCCCTTCAATCGAGTGGCGTACTTGATCATTTAAGAGGACAGTTAAGAATCAACAACATTAGTATGAATCTGGAGTCACATGTTAGCCAGACCAGGTAAGGATGGCAGATTTTCCTTCGCTAAAAGGTGTTAATGAACCAGATGGGTTTTTACAACAATTGATTATCATTCCATGGTCTCCATCACTGAGACTCCCTTTTTCTAT
Organism: Rhincodon typus; assembly: GCF_021869965.1. Classification (NCBI taxonomy): domain Eukaryota; kingdom Metazoa; phylum Chordata; class Chondrichthyes; order Orectolobiformes; family Rhincodontidae; genus Rhincodon; species Rhincodon typus. The sequence continues at coordinate 39,933,804 of NC_063354.1, read as the reverse complement.
TTTTGAATTTTAATCACTGACTTTAAATTCCAGCAGTTTGGATTTGAAATCAGAGCACGAGACTGGACTCCTTGACAATGTATAAACATCACAAATAGCCTGTCGATGCCTTTGACAGAGATGAGACACACTAGTGCAAACTAATGAACATTTGTTCACTATTTACAGAGAAATCGTTTAACATTCTAGCTCTTGTAACATTATAGATGCTGAGATCAATGACAATGCGCTTCAGCTATTGGTACAAGAGTTATTAACCCCTTATGTTACAGACCAGAGACATTCTTATTCCACCACCATCCTCCCCAACTGATCAACCTCGGTGCAAGCTGACAACTTGTAGCTAATAGGGGAAGCCCTCGCCATCAGTCAGATTAAATACGCAGTAACCTGAGTTCTGTTTTAATCCCTGGAAGAGAAGATAGCGCACTTGAAGATAGCGCACTTGAAGATGATTTTAATCAATCTCTTACAGGGGTAGATGGGACTTGAACTTGGGCCTTCTGGTCTAGAGGTAGGAACACTACCATTGCACCACAAGACCCATAATAGAGTTTCTGGAAGGATTGTGCACCTAATGACTGCTCATAGACTATTACTGGAATACAATTAGTAGAAAGAGAGGCAGCAATTTACACAGATGTTTTGTACTGATATAAGAGTTTACAGATGGTACCCTTGCTCTTTTATTGTGGAATGGCAAGAGTTGAAGGCTATTTTTAATTAGTCTTCACAATACAAAGAGGTCTGTGTAATTTTCCAATATTTCCCTGTATTTTTCTGTTTACATGTGAATAGAAACCAGTTGAAGTTTGGATGTTGAAATTGTTCTTGTTTACTTACTGATAAGTTATTGTTATAGTGCCTCAGAATTTTACGTTGCAGGTTGTTAATGGGGAAAATATAGAATCCCTACAGTGTTGGAACAGCCGTTCAAGTCCACACTGACCCCTGGAGCATCCCACCCAGCCCCATATAACCCACCAAAGCTACACATCCCTGAATGCTACAGGCAATTTAACATGGTCAATCCACCTAAACTGCACATCTTTGGACTGTGGAAGAAAACCCACACAGACACAGGGAGAATGTGCAAACTCCATGCAGACAGTCACCTGAGGCTGGAATTGAACCCGGGTCCCTAGCGCTGTGAGGTGCTAGTGCTAACCACTGACCCACTGTGCCACCCCTGTAGATTTCCTGATTTCCTTTCCACTTTCTTTTTCTCCTTTTCATTATTTCGACAGCAGACAATGTAATACCTGCATTATCAGCCATGGAGCAAAAG
>NC_063354.1:39914452-39932506 GCF_021869965.1 Rhincodon typus | reverse complement strand
GCATTATCAGCCATGGAGCAAAAGGATGGTCTCGACCCGACAGCAGATAATGTAATACCTCATTATCAGCCATGGAGCAAAAGGATGGCCTCGACCCGACAGTCACTTATTACAAACTTATTTGTCTATTGCTTCTCCCTAGCCCCATCTCTGCCTTGCTGAAGATTGCCAACAGATTGAAATTTGCTTCCCCATCAAAGCTCAAAAAGATTTTGTTTCTTCCCTAAAAAGCGTGCTTCTTCTTTAAGTGAAGGCACTGTATAAATTGCTCCAATTACCTGATGTCTGCACTGATTTGGATCAGCTCCTTGCATCCAGCCTGAGCTGTGCTGTTAGTTGTGAGTAATTGTGCGTATTAATTTACAAATGAATATTTTCATCCTATTAGCATATTACATTTCTAGCTAGATTTATAATAATTTTTTTCCAACTTTCGCTGGATTTTGCTAAGATGGAAACAAAAAGCTGTCCTATCAACAGTAGATGTCAAATGAGTCCAAATTTTTGAGCTCTAATTCGTGATCTTCAAACTAATTTCCAGGAACACTCATAGGAACTGTCATGATGTTATGTGGCACATATGTTGCTAGTTAAATTCACTTGGCTGCGTGAAGTGAGTCTCACTTGCAATCAGTTAAATTGGAAGATACAGGATCTCCAGAACCAGGGCAGTTCCTTCTTGCAATTCTCTGATGGATTTGGCCAGGATTCCAAAAAATCTGATGCAGATCAGACTGGCTTTGTGAAGGAGGAAACTGGCACAGAATTTCCATGACTGATTCCCTGCCAATCTAATTCTTGAGTTACAGGAACCAATGTTCTCAAACTGATAGTTGGCGATGAGTGAGATACTGTGCTATGATCACACCGTGGATCGATGATACCACCTCAAAATTCAGACGTTGGCTGATGACCAACCTCCCGCAAATTGTATTGATATGGCCTCTTCGGCCTAGCAAAGCTTCCAACACAGTAATTGAAAAGGGCAACAGTAAAAAAGGTTTTGACATTAAGCCACAGAAGGACTTGTTGGAACAAATGGTACAACTTGGTAAATGAGATGGATTTTAAGGAGCAGAGTTCATTAGAAAGTGGGGAGAAGGAGAGATTTATGAAGACAATTCCACAGCCTAAGGCCTTGGAAATGGAAAGCATGGCTGCCAAATAGTAGAGCAATTAAAATTGGGAAATGTGTGAGCACGGGTCATGGGGGGTTTGACGTACAGAGATCTTGAAGGCTTGTATGGCTGCAGGATGTTAACTTAAGGGAGAGGCAAGGCTGCGGAAGGATTTTGAATATGTTGCTCAAATGTTGTTAAAAATGTGATGCTAAAAATGTTTGTATTAATTATTGACATAGCACTGGACTGTGAGCCAATGCAGGTCAGCAACCAGAAGTCTGATAGGGGAACTGGATCATGAGCAAGTCAGCATATGGGTAGCAGCAGTAGACAGGGTGGTTAATAAGGCATTTAGCACTGCTGCCAACATTGCTCAAACATCTGAGTGTAAGAGTTGGGACATCATGTTGAGTTTGTACAGGAGGTTGTTGAGGCCTCTTTTGGAGTACTGTGTGCAGTTCTGGTCACCCTGTTATAGGAAGGATATCATTAAACTGGAGAGGGTTCGGAAAAGGTTTACCAGGATGTTGCTAGGAATGGGGGTGTTTGAGGTATGAAAATAGACTGGATAGGCTCGGGCTTTTATGAGTGGAACATTGAAGGTTAAGGGGTGACCTTACAGAGGTTTGTAAAATCATGAGGGGCATAGATAAGGTGAATAGCAAAGGTCTTTTTCCAAGGGTGAGGGAGTTAAAAACTTGGGGCATATTTTTAAGGTGAGAGGAGAAAGTTCTAAAAAGGACAAGAGCGGCAACTTTTTTACAGGGAATGTTGTTCATATGTGGAATGAACTGCCAGAGGAAATGATGGATACAGTTGCAGTTATAAGATTTAAAAGATATTTGGATAAGTTCATGAATCGGAAAGGTTTGGAGGGATATGGGCCAAATGCAGGCAACTGGGACTAGTTTAGTTTGGGAGCATGGTCAGCATGGACTAGTTGGGTCAAAGGTTGTGTTGCCATATTGTATGGCTTGTGACTTATCTGACTAATATCTGACTAACTTGTTTCTAATAGTAAAATAGATACAGTTTAAAACCTATATAATCAGCCATATCCTCATCCCTGTTAAATTAAATATTTGTTATTACCAATGTAGGAGTGAGACCAGAAAGAAATCAATACATATCCTCCAACCTTGATTGTAATAATTGTTTGCTTTGAACTCTTAGAAGCTTGTTGCTGAAGTCTTAAAATTAGGGATACACATTTAGATAGTAAGGAAAAACATACAAAACGTACTGACCATAGTAAGCAAAGGGAACACAAAACTTCTATCTATAACACACACCTCATCTAAACAGGCACATACTAATGGGGTTGACTGTGAAGTGACTGAGCAACTGTCTCATTACAGAGGGCGCACCACCAGCAGCTCAAGAGCTATTAGAATCGGGCAATAGTTGTTGGCCTTGTCAGTGGCATTTATATTCTAAACTCAAATTTTTTTTAAAAATTGCAATTTCCGTCTTTGTGTAGGTTCTTAAATGTCATTTCTCTGTTCTTTAAAATAGGCAGTGCCTAGGTGGATGTATACAATATATTCTTGTCCAGAAAAGTTAATGAGAAGTGTTGAGTATGGGTATAAAAATGAGAGCTTGTCTCTCAGCCAAAATGGGAGTGTTGGCATGTGTGCACTCTTCTTCTCAACCTACAATTTCCATCTTGGCACTCACTATACTGGCTGAACAGTAGCTGGGAGATTTTGCCATGCTAACAGCTGGGTGCCCTTTGTTTCAATATTCAACCGTACCAAGCCTGTGCCGCTGACCTACTGCCACATGTGGTCCAAATGGGTACGGGTCTAATTAATGAGCATCATGTTATTGTTGAGCGAGTGGCTTGCACTGTTTTTACTGTTGATACAAATGGAAATTTTCCCTGACTCTTATCACACCTGATGTTGTCAAAGCCAGTGAGAGCTCCATGTTGCATAGTACCATGGCAGCATTTGTAACAGCCATACTGCTGCCTGGGTGACTTCACTTGGCACGCACTGGGAATTAAACTGAATTGGATCAGTGATTTCTTTTTTGCATACCTATTTTACACAGAGTTCCTTTCACCTGTCATCCTGATGCTCTCTGACCTACGCTAGCTTTCACTAGCTAAAATTTTTGATTTTAAAATTCTTGCCTATATTTTCAAATTGTTCCGTGGCGTCTCTCCCATTCTACGTTCATAACCTCCTCTAGGTCCACAAATCTCTGTACTCTGATTCTGGATTTCTTTTGTACCTTCCTTCTTGACATGATTCATTTAGTAGCCCAGCTATACTCTCTGTATACTCTGTACTCCATGTGTAACTGCCCTCTGCAGACCCTAATTGATGCTAGTCCTCCTTTTTCTACTGTTTTTTTGATTTATGTCGCTTGGATTCCCTGTTGTGTTAGCACCTTCTTTGATTTCTAGGTTCTGCACCTTCCCTCTGAGCATTCTATATTCAGCTTTAGATATCAATTCATTGTCTAGCCGAAACCTGTCAAGCACATACAATTTTTCTACTCATATTGCCTTTGTCATCCAGGGGTGTCTGGATTTACTTACCCTCTCTTTCCCTTTCAAGGAGATACACATCAACTATGGTCTTGGGCTTAATCCCTGGAATATCTTCCCTAAATCTCTTTCCCTCTCAATTTGTCTTTCCTGTAAGATGCTCCATAAAACATACCGCTCTGACCAAACCATTTTGTTAGGAGCAAGTTACTGTCGATGCTGGAATCTGTACCGAAAACAAAAAAAATGCTGGAGATCACAATGTGGAGGGGAGGCAAGCCAATGTTTTGAGACTAGATGACTCTTCATCAGGCCCTCACTCCATATCAGGCTAGGTTGATTAGACATAGGAAATGCAAGGTTACAGGGATGGTGTGGGCCAGGGGAGGATGCTCTTTGAAGAGTTGGTGCAGACTTGATGGGCCGAGTGGCCTCTTTCTGCACTGTACAGATTCTGTATTGTGCAAGCCACTCGCTCAACAATAACATGATGCTCATTAATTAGACCCGTACCCATTTGTACCACATGTGGCAGCAGGTTAAGTATCAATCTCTGTCGGATTAAGCTGAGGACAGCGTGGGGCATCTTAGAGACTGGTGGAAATGCTACACAAATACAACTGGTTGCATAACTCTGAACCATTGAGGGTGCTAAGATTTACTTTTCACTGCCTTCTGGATTCCACGTCCAACCAGGTTAAGGTGTCAATCTAATGATATTCAATGTTTAATTCTGTAAGATGACTGAGGATGTCTGGATATGGTCACTCTGCCAATGTTGTCACTGACTCTTGTGGCTGGGAATCTGTAACAGACTCTCTGTCAGTGAAGCTGTAGCACAGACTGAGGACAAAATGTAAGTGGAGACCTGAGTAAGTTCCAGGACAATGCTTAATGCGGGTGGAGCCGAAACCCAAGAGAGGGTCTGAAATTGAAGTCCAACTGACAGACCTTGTTCTCAATCAGCCAGGTCTGTTCAAAACTTCAGGGAATCTAGGCAGCCCTGGATTCAAGAGGGAAAGGTAAAGAAATGTAGCCACACTTCAGCCCCATTCACTGTTCCATATGTATCCAGGCCAGTGCCATCAAATAGCTTCTAACGCCTTCACATCTCTGTTGACCTCTATAATTGTGTCGGTTTTAACAGGCTATTACCACTGGTTCTGCAGCAGTCTGCTTTCACTGAGCAGGAATTTTATTTGCTGCAAATGAATGACTTTGTTAGTTTTAGTGCAATAAGCAGCATGATGCAAAGCGTGTGTTTCCTGGGACAACACATTATAAACTGGGTTAATTGCTCTATTGGTGCCAGGCATGCTTTATTTGCATATGAGCAAAAGAGGTAGCTTTGAGAGCCGCTTGGGCACAGCTGTTGTCTGTAATCTCCACCCTGCAATCCTTTTAAGGTAATTACACCCTAACTGAGAATGATCAATCATACAATCAATGGCAACTTAACAAAAGGCACATTGCTGTGGGCCTGAGTTGGCTTCTGTTCCTAAAAGCTCTATTGAAGAATGCTTCCTTGTTCCTTGGCCACCCAAGGTTCATTTCTTTTCCCTTCCTTTTCCCGATTATCTTCCCTTTTCCTTCTGCTCCTCCCCTTGAAGGAGCTAAATCCTGCTGTCAAATGGTGCCGCGACTGCAATTTCCCTGCAATAGCTCGCTACCCACAGACCTGGGTCTCATGATGGGTTTTGACAGATACTGGCTCACTGACCAGGATGGACCCCAATATCTACAACCATTAGGTTTAGCGATCAGAAACAGAGGTATAATAGAGATGTGACTGGCCATTCAGCCTATACAGGTCATTCTCCCAAAGCAATCTGTGATTTCCTCACCCTCTCTCCAGCTTCAGAAGCGTCCATAATCCATCACAGACAGTTCATATGTAGAATGAACTGCCATCAGTTCTGAACATACAAACATATAAACAAGGAACTACAGTAGGCCACTCGGCCCCTTGAGCCTGCTCTGTCATTCAATAAGATTGTGGCTGATCTTATTGTAACCTCACCTCTACATTTCTGTATATCTCCTGTCAATCTTTCATCTTTATCTACTTCAGTCTTAAAATATTTAAAGATTCTGCATCCACTGCCTTTTGAGAAAGGAAACTCCAAAGAATCTCAGCTCTCTGAGAGAAGAAAAAAGTTTCCTCTTTGCTGTTTTAAATGGGTGACTCCTTTTTGATTTTGATTCAATTTATTATTGTCACAAGTACTTAGATAGAATCAAAAGTTTTGTTTTACATGCAGTACAGGCAGATCATTCCATACAAAGTGCGTTAGGGTATTAGAACAGAGCGAGGAACACAATGTTACAGCTGCAGAGAAGGTGCACGAACAGTGAGATCAACACTAAATTTGAAATTTGAGAGTTCCATTCAGAAGCCTAATAACAGTGGGGAAGATTTATAAACTATGACCACTAATTCTAGATTCTCCCACAAGAGGAAACATCCTTTCCACATCCACCCAGTCAAGACACCTCAGGATTTTATCAATTCAATTAAGTCACCTTTGACTGTTCTAAACTCCAGAGAATACTGGCCTGGCCCTGTCTAGCCTTTTCTCATAGAGCAATCTGCTCATTCCAGGTACAGTATTACTTCAGTAAACCTTCTCTGAATTGCTTCCAACATATTAATATCCGTAACTAGGGTGACCAGTCCTGTCCAATATTCTCGATGCGGTCTCACCAAACATATGCATAACTGAAGTGTAACCTCCCAGCTCTTGCAAGTAATTCCTCTCACAATAAACCGTAACATTCCATGAACTTTCCTGATTTCTTGCTGTGCCGGCATATTAACCTGCTGCAATTCATGTACTAGGACGCCCAGATCCCTCTGCATCTTGAGCCCTTCAACCTCTCACTGTTTAGGTAACATACCTCATTTCCAGAGATAGCAAGAACTACAGATGCTGGAGTCAGAGACAACACAGTGTGGAGCTGGAGGAACACAGCAGGCCTCCACATCATGTCTGCAAAATAGAGGCATCGTGTTGGATGGTGTTGTCCCCAAAAAATCATTCTTAGTATTTTTTTCATATGCACTCATGTACATGAGAAACTAAGAGGAGATAAGTCTTTTGATCCAACACCTGGATAAAGTAAAGCATTAATATTCACTCCTTTGTTACTTATGCTCCATATTCAGAATTGTCAGTAAGAACTTGCAATTGTACCCATGTGAACAGTAGAGCTATGTGTAGTGCAGGTCCAGAGGCCTAAAAAGAAGGGAAAAGAACATTCATGAATGTAACAGAGCCACAGGTTGAGTTGACATAATAGTGATAGAGCTGCATGGGAAAACACAGAGGCTTTCCAAATTGGGCAGAAGGCTAGGACCAAGATTGATGTGATGAAAGGCAATGGTGAACACATAGCAAGAGAGATAGTAAGAACTGCTGATGCTGGAGTCAGAGATAACACAGTGTGGAGCTGAACGAACACAGTAGGCCAGGCAGCATCAGAGGAGCAGGAAAGCTGACGTTTCTGGAATTTCTGAAGAGGGCCCCGACCGAAACATCAACTTTGCTGCTTCTCTGATATTGCCTGGCCTGCTGTGTTCCTCCAGTTCCACACTGTGTTGTCACTATACCTGATTTCCGTTCTTTTTTTCCAAAATGGACATTTTCACACTTTCCCATATTTGCCAGATTCCATTTGCCAGATCTTGAACCACTCACTTAAACTGTCTATGTCTGTAAGCTCCTTCTGTTGTCTACACAACTCAGTTTCCTACCTAGCTTTGTGTCATTAATAAATTTGGTTACTGTTCTTTTGGTCCCTACAACCAAATAATTTATACAAATTGTAAAGAGTTAAGGTTCCAGGACTGACCCCTGTGGCACACCACTTGTGAATCCTGCCAGCCCGAAAAAAACCTGTGATCTCATTATTAGTTTTTTAACAACGTCCTCAGGTCCTGTGGTTATTGATTTGCTTGATATAGCCTCAGAACCCTGGTAAATCACTTACCGTGTAGTCCAGGAATGCCAATAGATAAATATAAGATCAACAGCATACTGGAAGAGATATTTTTAAGTGCCCAAGTAGATCCAATTGATTAGACTGAAGGAAACTCAAACACGTTCTTGCTGAATTGATGACAACAACATGCACCTTTACCCAGGTATTTGAACAGTAAAAGACCCAGGTACTTTGAAAGATGGTTTTCATGCTGTGGTTGGTTCGCTCGCCCAGCTGGTTCCTTAGTTTGCAGACGTTTCATTACCCTGCTGGGTAACACCATCAGTGCAGCCTCTGATGAAGTGTTGTTGTGTTTTCCTGCTTGCTATTTAAACTCTGGGGTCCATTGGAGTTGATTACCTCATTTCCAGTTCTTCTTTGCAGTGGTTTGCATATAGGGTCTAATTCTATGTGTTTATTGATGGCCTTCTTGGTGGAGAACCAGGCCTCTAGAAATTCCCGTGCTTGTCTCTGTTTGGCTTGTCCTAGGATCTTGATGTTGTCCCAATTGAACTGGTGGTTCTCCTTGTCTGTGTGTATGGAGATGAGTGAGTATTGGTCATGTCTTTTTGTTGCTAGTAGTGTTCGTGTACTCTTGTGGCTAATTTTCTTCCTGTCTGTCCAATGTAATGTTTGTCCTTGCATGGAATCTTGTATACTACGTTGGTTCTGTCCATAGTGGGTAAGGGGTCTTTGGTTCTTGTTAGCAGTTGGCAGAGGGTTGACGTAGGTTTGTGTGCCCCTCTGATGCCCAGTGGCCGTAGGAGTCTTGTGGTCAGTTCAGATATGTTCTTGATGTAACGTGACAAGAGTGTCAGGGTGTGCTGTATCTTCCAGTTGTTGTTTGTGTGACAAGCATTGTCGGACTCAGCTACAAACCTACGCAGGAATATTAGATGGTTTTCATGCAGGAAATGAAGATGTCATTGGAGGTGACTAAGAAATGGCCATGAAATATGTTTTGAAATAATAAAGGAAATAAACTCTCCGAGAGCAAGGGATGGAGGGGTGGGGGGATGCGGAGATAATGGACAAAGGCTGTCCAACTATTGGTGAAGGACTTGAAAAGTAGGATGATAGTTTTTTAAACTCAATGTGGGAGAGGATCCAGGGGAGGCCAGTGAGAAAGTGGCATTGGGCTTACATGCTGGACAAGATGGTTTTGACACTTTCAAATGTTGGAACTTTGGAAGCTGGAAGATAAATAGTTGAGGAGATCACACCTTGATGTTACAGAAGGAAAGATGCAAAAGGAAACTTGCATCCAGCTTCTCACTGTTGATGTTCATTACACATGATGGCATTATATTCAGAAAACAGTCTGGGAAATGTTCATTTCAGTTTGGACAGAATTATAAGGGAACAGGTTAAGAGTTGGCACAGCACTTACAGCTTACTTTTGAAATGAACAACTGGGAGCCTGCAAGTGGTTTAGTTTGTAAAGGCAGGCTGGAGCTGAGCCATGCTGACTAGACAGGACCTTCCATTTGATTTCTAGGCTGTGCTGAGTTGGCTACACGCAGCCAGGACACTTAAATTAAGCCTTGGGAGCCCCGTTCTCAGGAGCAAAAATAATCAAAAAGAGGTCTTGCTCTTCCTGGCGACCATAATGGTCTTTGCTGGAGAACGGGCAATGGGATTGAGTTCAGCTATGATGCCAGCTCATGAACAAATGACCCACTTGGGCACCCACTCATTTGTGAAGAAATGCCATTTCAGAGAGGGTGACCATAACACAGAAGGAGTGAGTACATTCAGGAGAGGAAGAGGGGTAAAATTAGCACCCTGTGTGTTTTTAAAAATGTAACTGTAGTTCACGCAAGCTCTTAATTCTAAATACTTAGCCAATGTGTGGTGTAAACTGAAGAGCTGATGAAGACCCGGGGTAAACAATCCATGGAGTTAACCATATGTTACCAGAGATAGTAAGAAATGAGGATGCTGGAGTCAGAGATAACACAGTGTGGAGCTGGAGGAACACAGCAGACCAGGCAGCATCAGAGGAGCTGGAAAGTTGACGTTTCTGAAGAAGGGTCCTGACCCGAAACATCAGCTTTCCTGCTCCTCTAATGCTGCCTGGCTGCTGTGTTCCTCCAGCTCTCCACTGTGTTACCAGGGATGATGGTTTTCAAGTTATCAGATCGTTACCTGAATTAAAGCCACATTTCAGGCAGTTTTTTTTTATCACAAATCTACTGCACAGACACAGCCTTTTGGAGGTCAGTCAAATTCAGGACTGGGGACCACAGTTTTTAAACATGGGTAGTGCACTTGGAATTTGCCAGTGTGTCTGTATGGGGCACTTTGTTGCTTCTGTACACTTTTTATGTAATTTATCCTGTACCACCAGTTTAAAAGCCTGCAAATGTGGGGCAATAAGCCCTGTAATTTGTTTAGCTGCTATGTGAGACATTAAGGTCTGTGCCCAGAAGCAGATTCTGGAAGTGGAGGCCATTCGGCACACCTATCGACGTTACAAAGCCAGAAGTCACACGACACCAGGTTATAGTCCAATGGTTAATTTGAAATCACAATCGTTCGGAGCGCAGGCCTTTCGTCAGGTGCAGTGAGAGAGAAGAGCAGACAGACACAGAATTTACAGGCAGAGAGATCAAGGGCTGAGAAATCAAAAGATCATACAACTGGTGTGAGTGGAGTGTTAGATAATAAGTCTTTGCAGGTGACCAAGAGTATTAGACAGTGAGTGAAGTGTCAACAGCTGAAGAACAAGCGAAGGGATGACCTATAATCTGATTAAATGAGGCAGAGAGACAATTACAAAAAATTAAAAATAAGGTGGTGCTAGCAACAAACCAAATGGCTAGAATATCATGATAGGTATAAGAGTCGCATGCCAAGGGCCTAACCAAAGTAGCAAGTAATTCAAAACTGTACAAACTAATTAGGGTAGAGAGATCATAACAAATTATCAAGGTGATGGTGTCAAAACAGAACAGTAAGGAAGATTTTACAGATACAGAACAGTGTGGTGGGGTCACATGTAATGCAACATGAACACAAGGTCACTGCTGAGGCCATCTTCGTGGGGGTGGAACTTGGCTGTCAGCCTCTGTCTAGCGATTCTGCATTGTTCTGTATCTGGAAGTTTGCCTTGGAGGAAGCTAATCCAAAGATCGGGGACTCAATGTCCTTGACCGTTGATGTGTTCCCCGACTGGGAGGGAACATTCCTGTCTGGTGATTGTTGTGCAGTGTCCATTCATGCATTATCATAGCGTCTGCATGGTCTTGCCAATATACTCTGCCTTGGGCATCTTTGCCTGCAGCGTATGAGATAGACAACATCGGCCAAGTCACTTGAGTATCTGCCATGTACGCGGTAGATGGTGTTCCCAGTGTGACGGTAGTGTCCATGTCGGTGATTGGACATGTCTTGCAGAGTTTGCCGTGGCAGGGTTGTGTGGTGTTGTGGTCAATGTCGTCCTAAAGGCCTTCCACATCAATGTTACAAAGCTTCACAGAAACAATGCAGCTCAGAGGGGATGTTGCAGTGGGTGTACCTAGCACTCAAGGACTGTAATAGTTTGCAAACGCAGCATTAGGGATGAGCAATAAATGCTGGTCCAGTCACAGAAGTAACTTTTAACAATCCTATTTTAAAACAAATTCAATGGCCAGGATGAGTGATGCTTTGACCTGTTCTGCTTAACACCAGCCCCATTTTGTTTCATTCTCTTGAAAACCTTCCAGTTGCCGCTGAACGCTCCAAGCCCTGAAAACTTAAGCCATCTTGTCTCTCTCCAAATGCTGGTACACATGGAATTTGCATTTTTTTCTTCTTCATTTTTATCTCTACTTTTTAGAATCATTTGCAGCTACAGGGAAAATACAATTCCTAATCCTCCAGTTTGTGTGGATAAAATTCTGTTTGGATACTACTCTTGCCCTGAAAGAAATAATTTGTTGGAATGGAATTACTTGGGGTGGTTTAGAGTTCTCACTGGCTAAAGGAACAGTCTGGCTAATGCTGCATTTTTCACTTTCATTTAATCATTCGTACAGTTTTGTGAATTCTCATACAATGCACTGAGGGGCAGCCATTCCTCTTTTTCTGCTGTTAACATGCTAATTACGGATATGCCAGCATTTTTCACAAGTTCATTGAAAAATTGTCACATCAAAGCAAAATACAAGATTCTAAACAACAGTGGATTTGAAATGTTCACTCCGCCATGCCTCCGAACCTGCTGAGTTTTAGTTCTGTCTTTAAACAAAACGTTAAGCAGAGTATAAAACCCTCTGTTTGTTGTGGCAATGCTTCCGGCATTTTTAGCCTGCTTGCTTTGCCACCAAAAATAAAGCCAGCGTCCCAAGCCAGACCTGAGTTCTGCCTGTCTGAGCGATCTTGCTGCATTGCCAACGTTATTATTTTAACACAGCCCCATGGGTGCAATTCTCCTCAGTAATTTACACGAGTCCTATTCAATTTGCTTGTCTTTGAACACAGTGACCTGTGACTCGCTTCTTCCAACCGTTCATTTAAAGAAACAAAAATAACTAGGGTCACTGCAGTGTGGTAGCTACCTGCTGTGGCTTGTTGTTGTGGACTCGGTGAGTCATGGGATTGGAAGGTCAAAGTTGGGCAATGACTTGAAATGCAAAACACCTCCTTTTGTGCCCGGCAAGGCAAGCACGACTTGCAAACCACAGGGAGAGGCTTCGCGACAAATGTGCAATGGGAGCTCTTGTGCTCACACTGGCTGTTTCTCGAGACGATCGCGATGAAAACAGCAAATGGCTGATGGGTACTCTCTCAGGTACACAGCTATCAAACTGAAATTGATAGTCTTCAGCTCAACTGAGCTTGTACATAGGGCTTGATTTTTTTTTACTTTTAAAGCATCCCCAACATGGCCTTGTTGGTCATTCGGAGATGTTTGATTACAGAGAGAATGAATCAGTATTTTTGGCTGTGATATTGGGCCTACACATTAGTACACAGGGTATGGATGGGTTAGCACGCATCCACCCGTGTAAAGCCATATACATTTTACACATGGGTCGCGGGTCCCTCTTGTGATTCAGTTCCTATACAGTGTTAATATTGGCAGATTATTACTAAAGTCTATCAACTACAAAGTGTGTTGTTGGTAAACTGCTTTGCTAAGAACGCTCTTTGGTGGTACCGAGCACACATTAGTCTCGGAATAGGTCTGAAAAAAAAATCTGTAAATTCACCCAGAAGAAAATGAACAACTATACGTTTCCGATTTGCTGCTCCAGATGCAGTCACCTGCTGGGGATATGGTTCCACAGGCACCTGCTGCCCTCTGTGTGTCCCTCGCCCAATGGCCATTCATCATCTGTGAGCTGGCTAGACATTACGTTTTGTCTCATTACTCTCCTTTGGAGGCGTATCACAGCTGAGCCTTGCAAATGTACTTTCCACTGAGTAGCTGGACAGAGAAAATGTTAGCTAATTTAACCCTCCTCACCCCTACCTTCCCTGCCACTGTCCACACCTTTTTAACAGGCAAGTGTGGTTTCTCCATATTGGCCTCAATGGAAATCTGCTCACTCCCTACGGTTCCAGGTATTGAACATGAGGCTGTGTGTGGCTCAGCCCCACACTTTACAGCACACTCTACAGCAATGGAAGGATACTGCTTTTATCTTTAAAGATTGTATTTGAAGTAAATATCCTCAAAACACTCTCACCGTGTAACAAATGATAATATTTATGCAGCACATTGAAGAAAGATTCTCTAAATACACATTAATATTTTCAAAATGCCTTGAAACTTTCACTCTTCATATCCACGAACCTATTTTCTTTTCATCTTAACTTTCGCACGTGTTTTTCCATGTTATTTTACCCAAGACATGTCATCATGTCGTTGCAGTCTCTGACCACATGTTAGTCATCGATATCTAATTACTGAACGAGGTTGTGAAAGGCACTATATAAATGCAGGTCTGACTTTGCCTTTCTTAATTTCTTTCTCTCATGCCCAACTCCATTATATATTTAAAACAAAAACAGCTTCACCAGCTGACTGTGGGTAAATGCCACCCACTGTTCACTTGTTGTCAGCAATGTTTCACAAAAGATTAATGTGCTCAGATTTAATTCCTCTCTGTTATTTTCATGGAGGTATTAACCTGTTTGTTTTAACTGAGCAAATGTCTCCATTATAGCAGCCGAGAGAAGAATTAGTTATGAACCTTAACACTGCAAACAGTAATGTGTTCTCTTTAACCTCCCTGAAACCTCCAGGATTGACTGTTGATAAATTCTAATTGGCTGGGAATGTATTATGCCTAAGGAATAATGCTTCTTTCCAGTCCATGCAATCTTTCCTTTTCTCACAGAACTTGAGACAACAAAGTAGCGCAACCGGTCAACCTAGAACTTAGAAACTGAGAAACAAGGATTAATCTGCATGTTGACAGACCTGACCTTCCTGCATGTGCAAATTTATGATTTACATCTCATTTGAACAACCAGTACCTTTTATTCTTTCTGACTTATGAGCAGACAGAGCCAAAGAGATGCCTACAGCAAGAAGGTGCCCCATAGTGAGAGTTGAATACGTAGACTACATCAGCCTGGTAATGTGGGTTCTCAGTTCATGAAGGATGAAGTTAGGGCTGGAGGGAGGAATTTAATAACCGCCTTCATCAGAAATCTCTCTGGCACCCATTGTTGCATCAGTATGTTTGGCTGATTCTTTGCAATAAACCTGCTGTTGAATATTATTGCTCCCCTATGATCTGTCACTAGCTGTTCCAAAAAATATATAGTCATGCAGGCAAGGGCTATTGTGGTGCACTGGTAGTGTTCCTACACCTGAGCTGAGGGTGTGTGGGTTCAAGTCCTACTCATTTGAGAGGTGTGTTATAATATCTCTAAATAGGTTGATTAGAAAATATTTAAACAATGCAAGAAGTTATTCTATCAAGGGTCGACTTGGCCCCAGGCATCAAACCATTGTCACAAATTGCTTACTCACCTTTTATTGATTTTCATGGAAATGAGAATCATCTTACTTCTAGAAGAGTAGTGGAGGCTGGTACAATTACAACATTTGAAATCCATCTGGATGGGTATATGAATAGAAAGGATTTAGAGGGATAGGGGCCAAATGCTGGCACGTGAGACTGGATTAATTTAGAGTATCTGGTTGGCATGGAATTGGACCAAAGGGTCTGTTTCTGTACTGTATAGCTCTGTGAGTCTATGACTCTAAGAGGAAAGGAATTTAAAGAGTTGCCTGGGATGCAGCTTGGAAATTCACCATTAGGACTTAAAAGTGCACCTTCAGACCTTAAAAATTCCAGATACTATTCTGGTTAAATTGCACTTTATGTGTTCAGATCTATCCAGCTGTGAAACAGTTTTAGTCATCATCTTAGAGCAATACCAGCCTTCCTTCTTCTTCTTCCTGCAGTCTCCAATAGACCCACTGCTCTTTACTAACTCTGGGCTTGCTTTGATGACCTACTTGTTGTTAGATGTTGACTGAACTGGGGTTCAGTGCTTTCTGCACTCCTTTTCTTGCTCTTTCATGGAAGGAAGTGAAGTCCAGTGAAAAAGGGAGGCTTGCATTTATATAGCCGCGCTCATGGCCTCAACAATTTGGAGTATGTTCACCACTGTATTGCAGGAAGCATTAGAAATAATTTACACACACCAATGAAAAGCAGTGAAATATTGACCATGTAATCTTCCTTTTTTTAGTAACATTGCTTGAGAGATAAATGCTGGTCAAGACAGTTGGGGAATTGGATCTTTTGTGTCCAGCTAAAAGTTAGGGACTCAGTTTAATGTCTCACTTGAAAAACTGCAGAGTCTAATTTGTGCTGCACTGAATTCATATAATCTGGAGTCAAGTTAGTCCCAATTCATTACCTTAAGTGAATGGAACCTGATTAAACAGATCTATTGATCTAACCATGTGTGGCAACCTTTTAGATACAGGGACTAGACAAAAAGACAGTAAGGAACTCGAGTTTAATTGTCAAAATCGGCAAAATAGGAAATGTACGTTTTCAAATCCTGGGCTTTTCCTGCGTATGGCTTATTTTCTATGCAATGGTCATGTATCACTGATTAGTAGCAGCCAACCAATCTACAACAATGAACAAAGCTGACAGAGTCCCTAAATGATGATCACTCAAAACCAAAAATGTACAAATTGGAAAATGAGTTTTGAACAAAAGACTTATGATCAAAGTCATTACTTCGATGTGGACTTTAGTTGCTTGGGTTTCAGGATTTGTATTGATGCTCTGAAGATGATTTTTCTTTATTTGTTCGTGGGATGTGGGGATAGCTGGCTAGACCAGCATTTGCTACCATTTGTGATTGCCATAGAGAAGCTGGTGATGGTAAGCTATAGTTCTTGGGCAATAGAGACATCTACAGTGCTGTTAGGAAGGTAGTTCCAGGATTTTGACAAAGAACACTGAAGGCCTTATAGTTCCAAGTCAGGATGATGTGTGGTTCTTATAGACGAGCTTGGTCTTCCCATGTATCTGCTGCCCTTGTCCTTCTGAGTGGTAGAAGTTGTGGATTTGGAAGTTATTGTCTAAGGAGGCTTAGTTAGTTGCTACACACTGATATCATTGTACTTTGGAATTGGAAGGTAAATGTTGAAGGTAGTGGATGGGGTGCTAACTGAGCAGGCTGCTTTGCCCTGGATAGTTTTGAGTTTCTTGGGTGTTGTTGGAGCAGCATTCATTCAGGTGAGTAGAGAAAATTGTATCAAACTCCATTATCTCAGTTTGTTGAAGCAGAAACGTAACAGTCTGGGTGGTGATGAGAGCTCGGGGTAGATGAACTTGTCATAATATAAGCTACAGATGGACCTGAGATTCCCTTAGTTGTGCTATGTGTGGTCAAAGACTAAAAGGTTGAAATTGGCCAGAAACACAAAACAAGTAGCATTGTATTTGCCCTGCATCTACAGCACATCTGATGTTCAGTTCTTGAAGTCAGTGAGATTGAGAGCTGGTGTCTGTTGCAATTCTGTATATTTTGTGCCTTGACCATGTCCAATTTTGCTTCTCTGACTAGACACAGGGGTGCAACTTTCAAAGTGGTGAATTTCAAATTTTGGAAATGAGCTATGATGGTGGAGATTTATTTCTGGTGGTCAGTAAGCTATGATAGCTGTTTGCTCTTTTAGGCTCACTTCAAGAATATTCAAGCTGGGGTGTAACACCACAAAATTATATACCCTCTGCGCATGATAGACATTCTGCAAATAATTGATTATTTCTAGCTTAAGAAGGTGCTCCAAAATAGAGTCAGAAGTCAGACGACACCAGGTTATAGTCTAACCAGTTTATTTGAAATCACAAGCTTTTGGAGAATAGCCCGTCTGTTAGATGAAGTGAGAGAGGGGCACACAGACACAAAATTTATAGGCAGAGAGATCAAGGGAAGAGAGATCAACAGATCATACAAATGGTGTGAGTGGCGTGTCGAATAATAAGTCTCTGAAGATGATCAGAAGTGTCAGATGGCATGAGTAAAGTGCCAATAGCTGAATAACAAGCGAAGGAATGACATACAATCTAATTAAATGAGGCACAGAGATAATTACAAGAAGTTAAAAATAAGGTGGTGCTGGAGACAAATCATTAACTGGATTATCGGTCATCTGCAGAGACTTATTATTGGACACTCCACTCACGCCTTTTGTATGATCTTTTGATCTCTCTTCCCTTGACCTGTCTACCTATAAATTCTGTGTTTGTGTGCTCATCTCTCACTTCACCTGACGAAGGGGCTATGCTCTAAAAGCTCGTGATTTCAAATAAACCTGTTGGACTATAGCCTCGTGTCGTGTGACTTCCGACTTTGTCCATCCCAGTCCAACACTGGCATCTCCACATCATGGCTGCAAAATAGAGGCATCATGTTGGATGGTGTCGTCCCCAACAAGTCACTCTTAGTATTTTTTTCATATGCACGCATGTACATGAGAAACCAAGAGGGGTAAGTCTTTTGATCCAACACCTGGATAAAGTAAAGCATTAATATTCACTCCTTTGTTACTTAAGCTCCTTATTCAGAACTGTCAGCAAGAACTTGCAAATATACCCATGTGAACAGTAGAGCTACATGTAGCACAGGACCACAGGCCTGAAAGGAAGGGAGAAGAACATTCATGAAAGAAACAGGCCCACAGGTTGAGGTGACATAAGAGCTGCATGGGAAAACAGAGAGGTTTTCCAAATTGGGCAGAAGGCTAGGACCAAGATTGATGTGATGAAAGACAATGGTGAACACATAGCAAGACACATTGAGAGATAGTAAGAACTGCTGATGTTGGAGTCAGAGATAACACAGTGTGGAGCTGGATGAACACAGCAGGCCAGGCAGCATCAGA
The DNA here is from genome assembly GCF_021869965.1 of Rhincodon typus. Lineage (NCBI taxonomy): Eukaryota > Metazoa > Chordata > Chondrichthyes > Orectolobiformes > Rhincodontidae > Rhincodon > Rhincodon typus. The sequence continues at coordinate 39,914,547 of NC_063354.1, read as the reverse complement.
GGAGCAAGAAAGCTGACGTTTCAGGTCGGGACCCTTCTTCAGAATTTCGGGTCCCTACCCGAAACGTCAACTTTCCTGCTCCTCTGATGCTGCCT